>NC_070632.1:11332528-11632528 GCF_947347685.1 Pleuronectes platessa | reverse complement strand
GTAACAACAGATGTGTAAGCACCGCTATGCTAAATTATGCTAATGCCGCCATAAGTGTGCATTCATTTAAAAAGTCGGCACCCAAGTGACACAGCACAAAAACGACTCGTGGTGAAAGTGCTTCAACACCGAAAAACGCTGGTGGGATCCTCTTAGGTTCAGTGCATTTGTAACCACTCAATCCCTCGACATCTTTGTTCTTCCCCCTTTTCTCTTAGTATTCCTCTCTTACCACTGGAAAGCTGCTGGTGAAAAAAAAAGATCGACTTCCACGTGTCGTACAGTGTGTGTGTGTGTGTTTGTGTGTGTGTGTGTGTGTGTGTCGTTAGTTTCTAAGTTGTAAACCATACAGAGTAAGAGGCATTCCTTTCTGATGTGCTTTTCACCGGGGAGTTAATGCACTATATTCTCATATCACCGTACCTGGCACCAGCCTGCCTGGCATAAGACCGTTGAACAACAGAGGGAGTGTACCACCTGGTGTGTGCGTGTACATATGTGTGTGTCTGTGTGTGTGTGTTTGTGTGTGTGATTGAGTATGCACGCTGTACTCAACCTGCCTGGGGTGAGGATCCATTCTCTCATCAAATATTCACCAGCAACCACAGGCCCCCAGCTGCCTGCTGCTATAATGCACACACATTACAGTGTTATTGGCGCCTGATCCATTCCCTGCAAAAAAAAAAGATGTCTCATATAATCTTTGAACAGCCGTGGGTGAGGATAGTTTGTTTCAAGTTTATGCAACTGAACTTGAAGTTTCAAGTGTAAGTGCCATAGAAATCCACCTGTTTCCGCAAAGCTCCTGCTTCTCCAACACAGAAGGGCTGGGCTGCTACATTATGAGTAAGAAATCAATTCCCAGGTTTAGTGCAACTCAAACACTTGTTCTCTGCTCGTGCACTTCCTGAGTATCATGCAGCTGTTTGTGTAACATCCCATTTTTGTTCTCCTTTTCTTCCGCTCGAACACGAGAATAAATAACTGAAACCTGGGTTGCTGTGGTGGTATTGATCAGCCCTCTTCTGATGTAGCACTGAGTTTGATTTACGGACCTATAGAGGATAGAGAATTCATGCTCATCCAGCCATTCACTCTGCCTCCCCCTCCGATCTGTCTTATGTATTTCTAGTGCTGCTAGCCAGTCAGTCATCTAATGCATGCATGCCACTGCCTTTGAGAAATAAATGAATGTGATTTGAAGCTGATGTGAAAAATATATGACCCCATAAATTGTGAATACCCAGAAGTCCATGAATCAAAATGGAACTTTGGGCTGAAGTGTAGCGATGGAACAAACGCGGCGTGACGGATCACAGAAAATCCAAAGTAACAAGTGACAGTAACAAACAATAGGTTAATAGATCGTCTTACCTGCTGTACATGTCGCATAAACCTACACATGAAGGTTCGGCTGTCAGCTATGTGCATAAATCTTAGATAATGTTTTAACTTGAAAATCACGAAGATATCCTCAAAATAAACGAGACAAAAACAGAAAAGTGTTGACATTCCTTGCACATGCATAATTTTGTAAGATGCCCTGGACAAAGACATACACTATAACAGTATCTGACACCTCCGTTAAAGTAATACTCCGCCGGAAGAATTAATTTCATAGCTGACTTGTTTCGTGTGTTCATGTCTGCTCCAACCGGTGCTGTGAATTCAGCTGCTTTTTGAAGGAGCAGTGAGAGAAATGAATCCGAGCAAATCTCCAACAAACGGATGAATTCAAGCTGTTTTAAAGGAAGGAATGTGAATGTAAGATGAAGGTTTTTGCGAAACAGCATTTGATGGACACTCGTACCTGCTCTACGGCTCCATGTGGGATTAATCAGGGATGTTTCACTCATGAGGCAACTCATTTTAAGTCATTTACAAAGTATTAGTGTTTTTACAAGATGCTTTGGAGGATGTTTCTGAAAATGTCACAGAGGGTGAACAATCTGCTTAATACTTTGAATTAGCTCAGTCATATTCGGTAAAGCCTCACCTTGCCCGTGTGAGAAATGTCGTCTTGGCAGTTGCAACATCTGTTGGTGCCTCGCAGCCTCGAGCAGCGTCTGTGAAGGCAGCGTTGAGTCTGGAGCCCCTGACTGACTCACCGGTCGGTTGCCATGTGCATCTCTTATCTCATACTGTGGCGGGGAGGTCACACATGCGATCTTAATCAAAAATATTCCAGTTTAATAAAGGTTCAACTTGCCACGTTCAAATAAAAACATTAGGCCCAGTGCAGCTTATTAAACAGAGCCGGAGAGAGACAGAATAATTATCAGGGTGAGAATATTGATCCAACAAAGAGATGAGTTTCAGCTCAGTCGACAGGCTGCTCAGTCCAGTGGAAGATAAGCAATTTTACTGGTTATGTACTTCATTAAATGCAAGACCTTGAATTCTGTAAATGCAATTTCACTCTGCCATAAAAACCTCCCGGGAACTCCTGCATTACAACTGGTATAAAGGAATCCACGTCATTACACCTGACAGTGGAGCTCCCTGCATTCATATTTCATCCTCTATTTATAGTGAATCTGATCCTCCAGTGAAACCGCAGCCTCTCGCATGGATTCAGATACAGCTATTTGTGTCTAATGCAACTCTTGATTTCCCGCTCCTCCTGGTTTCCCCCGGCCTGCAGAGCCAGTGCACTGCACCGGATGTGTTGCTCCTCCGCTAAGCGAGCTGCTTGTTGTTTTCCCAGCCCCGGCCAGCTGCTGAGGCTGCCACTGCAGTGCAAAGGTCAGGGAGTGATGTAACGAGAGAGAGACGCAGGGATGTAGAAAAGGATTAGAGGCGGGCACAGCCCCCTCATGCAGGAACATAAATGCAGTGATTACACCCAGATTAATGACACAGCACTCGCTGGTTCACCCGCACGCTCACACGCCCGTGGCCTGTGCATCCCTTTAACTGGACCTGGTGTTTTGAGCTAAGTTGCACCGATTTTTTAGACAAAAGTGAAAATGCACGACACCTCATTACTCATTTAAATCTTTCTGACACGTTCGCTCTCACCACATCTTAGGGCATCTGTCTCGCTTGCATCGGGCACCTGCCTGTCCCACTTCTCCTCGGAGACTTTGCTGGATAATGCAGCAGCAAGATAATTCAAAGACCTGTCTGTCCCAAAGGAGGCGAAACCCCAAGGTGAGGAGAGCCCCGAGCCGCACATCACACACACACACACACACACACCTCCTGTTCCTCTGTTCTTTCTCTCGTTCATTCTCCTTTTTCAAATCACCTCACACATTCTCTCTCTCTCTCTCTCTCTCTCTCTCTCTCTCTCTCTCTCTCTCTCTCTCTCTCTCTCTCACACACCGCCTCCCTCTGCCTCCCTCGCCTGTCGGTGGTGGGAGAAGCCAGATGATCTACGCCTCCCATCGTTCTCACCGTCCTCTCTAATCCTCTTGTGTGTTGTGAGGTATAAGCTTTGGAGAACCACATGGGATGATGGGTAGTCTGCGTCTTTTGTGCAGTGCAAACGCCTCCCATCGATCATGGAAGTGACACTCACTCCAGATTCATATTGAGTGAATTGATTTATTTCTAGTAGCCTCAGGCGGTGTCACACGTGCTTTTGTTACCCATGCATAAGACCAAAAAATGAGGATCTTGCACACTAACATATGGCTTAAAAGACACGTGCACACAAATTTCCATTTCGCAGGGTTCAGTCCACCCTCTCCCGGTGCTTCCTATTTAATGTGCTGACTGCTGAGGGTGAATACTGTACCTCAGCCACAGCTGTGTCAGTGAGATAACACATAATACATGTTGACACGCTGCTTGTGTGAACAGTTTATTGACGTCTATATTATTCCGGGTTCCTTTAATTATTCAGGGTTTCATCTCTATCTGTATAGGTTGTCTTCATGTTTACTGGTGACGAATATACTGTTGCTTTCCAAACTGCAGTCCCCCTTTTGTCCTAACCTGCATGCGGGGCTGGTTTAGTGCCTGTGTCCCTACTGATAGTGCTTCTTCTGGGCTTATCGGTGCAGTAATCAGGTGGAAGGGATCGTTTTTGATGTTTAACCTTCACATGGAGCACCTTTTTATTTTCTTTTTACAAAATCTAAAGATAAAAACAAAGATATTCTCTGTCTGACTATAAATTCTAAAGGAGCTAAAATAATAGATCCGACAAAGTAATTGTTATTGAAAATGTTAAAGACGTGTCAGTGCAAACTGAGCTCTGTAATGAGGATCTAAATGAAGGCTGAGGAGCTGAATCCAGAATAATTCACTTCACAGGGGCTTTAATCTCCAGTTTACAGGTCGGGATGAAGGAATAAAAAGAAGGTGTTCATATGGGGAATATGAAATTAACAGTATGAAAGCGGGAGACATTTGGCCACGGGGCCGTGTATGAGGTGAGCTTTGCATTTCATTGATTACGCTTAATTTCAAAAATGAGACTGCGACAGAGAGAGAGAGAGGAAGAGGAATCTGTTCAAACCTAATGGCTGTTCATCCCTCTTTACATAGACTTAGCCATAATGCAAACACAAAGAAAAGTCGTAAAAAACATGTATACACACACACACACTGTGCACACTAACATGGTGGAGTGTGAGTCTCTGTAGAAGCTCTAACGTTCATTTCCCTCTGCCTCGCTTCCTCCCTCTCTGACATTTTCACTTGTTGTAATAAAGCGTTCTGGTGCACTGGCTCCTGATGGAAATGCCGCCGTATGTGGACAACAAAGGCGGCAGAGAAAAGGGAACTGGTGCAAATGGAGGGGAAGGATAAGAACTGTCATGTTCTGACAATTACAGAAGCTTGTAGAGCAGGCTTTTTACTGCCGTGCCCTTTGACCTTTTGATCCCTGTGTAGAATGATGGATTTTGAGGATCAAGCTCCTTTTTTCTGCGTCTGCTCCCAAAGCTGCTCAGATGGAATCTATCGGCGGGGTCGGAAACTCAACCCAGCAGGGAAATGCCAGACTTCAGTCCCAGAGGAAAAGTCTTTTTGAGCATAAGTAAGAGGACAGTGTGTTAGCATACATTAGAGTGTGATGTATGAGTGTCCACGGGGACCGAGGGCCGGAGAGTCCCAGGGGCCACAGTGACAGTGTTCAAACTTGAGAGAGAGAGAAAGCGAGAGAGAGAGAGCTTTGATGGAGACGAAGCTGAGCTGGTTCAGAGCCTGTTGCTATGGTAGCCATGTGGAATAAATCAGCAGCGTGAATCCCATTCTCAAATGCCTTCAGCACCCGACTGACTCAGGTAGACCTCGACAGAATGTGAATGAGTGTGGCGTCCCCGTGAGCAGCTCGCTGTGAGAAAAAAGAATCTTCACAGGTTTTTATTCTGCATATCAGTAACACCTCATTTAACATTTATATAAACACGTGGTAAAGGCCTTCTTACATATTATGATGTAATCTTTATGCGGATGGACCATGTGTTTATTCAGGTATTTGTCAATTCCTCTAGTCGGCATCTGATTAAGTGCTAGTTATATATCCAGACCATCAGTTTTGTATAGACAGGGAATATGCTACATCTCTGTAGTTTGACTTTTTTTATTATTTCAGAAAGTCCCTAAATGCATTTTTGCCCTATTTAGAGAACTCTAATGACCGTCCCAGATTACCCAAAGTCTGATGTCCCACATTATAAATCATAGTTGATAAAGTGGGACATCTAAAAAAAAAAAAATCTGAAAAAACAAACTTAAATACATTTTCAACAGCTGAATACATCACAAGCATAATCTGACAACAATTAAGATCATTGTCTTATTTTTGACAGATTCACATCCCTAGCGTTAATCTTGTCAGAATCTTGTCATTGACCTTGTCATGTATTTCCAAGGGGGAGCTGCTGATCAGCACTGCTGAATGTGAAATGTTGAAGTTTTGTAAAAGAAGCTAAAAAAAAAATCGTATTTTGAGGAAAATGATTCTACCCGACCAGAGTAGAGGTGGGATGCTCAATACCGACATTTTGAAGCTGTGTCGAGATTCCGGAGTGATTTAGGGTACAGAAAAAATCCTTTTCAAGAAGTCACATGAAAGACCTTTGACTAGATTTTGTTAGAAAAGGAAATAACCTGAGGCTTGGGCGTCCCACATTACCTAGTGTTTTAGATTTCACCCCTAAAAGTCCTTTTAACTTAAACAACAATACTGCTAAGTAAAAACAATTGTCAATTGTCCTAATACCTGAGTATAACTATATTATTACTAATATATTATATATATATATATAGTACTAATATAATTATTACTTATCATCACAGTTGGGGCAGTGACATTTTTACAGGAACGTGACTAATGTGAAACATGAAAAAATAAATGTGGATTTACATATAAAGGTGACACACTCACTCTCTCCACACCCAAGTGCAGATCTATAGCAAGGTGTGGAATGATAATTAGATATAAATGTCAGACACTTTCATAAAAGCTTCTAAATGCTAAACATAAAAAAGGACAAAAAGTAACGTTATCTGTATTTCACCAGCGTGGCTCTCATTCCAAGAATTGAAGATCCAAAACTTGTATTGTTTTCTCCCCTGGAGTGAAATAAAGAGGGTAAGGAACAAAAAATGTTTAAGTGACTGCTACATATTATTGTTAGTTGGGTTTTCAGGATCCAAAATGCAGAAATGACAGACAGGCGGGTTCAGTGGAGAATATTTGATTTAATTAACAGGCTTACTGAGTCTCTGAGACAGACTGGCAGGCAAACAGAAAGTCTGAATTCTCACAGTAAAAAAATTGAAAAACTGTAGAAACGAGAAAGAAGACGATCAAAAGCACAACATAGTGAACATAGAGACAGACTAAGGGAGGAAACAGAGATAATTGGACAAATTAGGAGGGGCCAGGGAATCACAGCAAAGCAAAACAAGTAAAGTAAAACATCCAGACAGATAAAAGAGAAATAATAATTTAATTTTGGGGGGAAATGAGGAAAACATTTAAAAAGTCCCTTTAAGGTCCCGTGTTGGGGCAGATCATAACTTATAATGGTCCCTCTCTTTTTCACCCTACTCCACTTTATTGGCTCAGTCTCTTAATGTGTCTGTGTGTGTGCATTTACGTGTGTGTGTGTGTGTGTGTGTAGGTTTGGTGTTCTATGTTATTATTGTGAGAGTATATGTTGCCGTTAGTTATGGTTAAACCACCGAGTTCACACCAGGAGAAGATGGTCCATCCTTTTTAATGCCATGTCAGACACAACAAGTCAATTCAGATCTTTGACATTCAAGGACATTGACGAGGGACGATACAAGGTCAAAAACCAAGCAGTTCTTTTTTTTACTATATAAGAATACAGTAAAGTCAAGAGGGTGTAATATAAAGTGACACAATTAAGAGATAAATAAGGCACAAAAACATGACAAGACGTGATCCTCCAGGTTATTATCAGCATAACCACAACTGCGTCATCATCCTGTCTGAACTTTTTCTCTCATCTCCCCGTTGACTGAACGTTCGTGAGGCTGACTCATCAGTTTCGCTGATGACATGCTTGGATGGTCACCCTGGCATTTACTTCTCCTTCTTCCTCCGAGGGAAATGCGCTGCTAGCGGTGGTCATTATGAATCCCATCTTCAACACTGGTCCACACAAACAAAGGGGGGTGGGAACGAAGGGACAGCAAAGGGTGATAGATGGAAGAAGGAAGAGCCAGTGTGGAGAGATGACTTTCTGAACCCCGTTATTAGTCACCAGATGTGCAGGCAGAAACAACCCTGAATTTGAGTTAAATACAATATACAATACGCAAAGGAGTGTTTGGTACATTTGATCACAATTGTAGATGTAAAATGGAATACAAATAACAACAATATTATACACTTTTCATCTACTGTAACAGGTTTTACAAGTGCTTAAATAGGCATAATTATAGGTAAAACATGCCTATCTCTTAATAGTGGCATTGCAACATCTCTCTGTGTGCATAGTTTACACACACCACACACATTGCAGTATCATAAAGCTCAAAGCATTTTTCACTGTACAAAATAAACCAACACTATATTTTCCAGTTTCTGACATTTAAACAGCTACGGAACTCAGTGAAAACAAAGAGAAATAAGTTATACCAAAATAAGTTTTAAAGGCCATTGTTTTCTATACAGTTTTCTCTCCTCATAGATACAGTAGGAGTTTGTCATATTAAGCAGTTGACTGAGAGGTGGAGCCGAGGTTTGACGGAGGTTTGGTGGAGACAACTCTGTGTGGTTGGTTTCCACAGCTGGGTCGGGGTATAGGGACAGTCCTCTGGAGCTGATGCATTGTGATCCGTCTCTTCAGATCAGACACAACGCAGCTTTAACATTCATCCATCGCTGATGACCATCTGTTCTTACAGAGAGAGTCGGTTCCCAACAAAGAAAGAAGGCAATATTTTTTAAGAAATAAGTGGAAACAATCCACTCGAAGTATTGAAAGACAAATGAGGCCACAAGAGCTTGACAATGTGCTACTGTTGTTTTTGTTTCTGCTTTTGTTGAAGCAATGTGAAAAATCTTTTACACGGTGTAAACAATGTGAGTCTGACCTTTAGACTGTGTGTGTGTGTGTGTGTGTGTGTGTGTGTATGTGTGTGTGTGTGTGTGTGTATGTGTGTGTGTGTGTATATGTGTGTGTGTGTGTGTGCAGCCAGTCTCTGTTCTCCTCAGTTGTCCAAAGTGTGCCTGGGCGCTCGGTTGGAGTTCTCCTCCCCCCTCTCTTTCCTTCTCTTCTCGCCACCTGGAGCAGCATATTTCTTTTTGGTCTTTTTACGTTTTTTATCGGTGCACCACACTTTCTCACAGTACTCGGCGACCCTCTGGGCATCCCCGTAGCCAATCAGCTGGAGAAACTCCTTGTACCACTGCCGGGAGTGGCGACCCGGAGTAGAGGCTGGAACCAGAACCTTGGGGCCGAGGCTGGGGTCCAGTGGGGGATCAGGGGAGGAGTGGCACGGAGCTGCAGCTTTCTCCCCCTCCTCGCCGCTCGAACTGTGGATCGTGGACTCGACCCTCTCCCCTCTGAGCACGTGCAGAGTGACACGCAATAGAGTGTTCACGTATCCGTGCTCCACAGTCTGGCAAACGTACACGCCGGCATCGGAGCTTCTCACGTGTAAGAACAGCAGCCCGTGGGAGATCAGGATAACCCGCTCATCACCCCGAACCTACATGGAGGAGAAATGAAAGTAGATTTTTTTTCTTCTCAATGATTGGAGCCATTTTTCAAGTCTAGCGATTCAGGCAGCTGCTGCATTTACTCTTCTCTCAGGAAGGAATTTTAATTAAAAAACCTGCAGAACTAGTTTGGGATAAATCAGGGGACGTGGTCGTAGATGAAGAGGTTACGCACTCAATATATTGGATTCAAGTTTGGCCGATGTTTTTTCTATGTGGATGTTGGAGGTTCTCCCTGTGTCTGTGTGGGTGGATGATGGATGAATAGATGGATGGATGGATGAATAGATGGATGGATGGTTGGAACAATATCTCTTTCCGAAGACAATTTCCCCATATTATAATTACACACAAAAATGTAATTATATAAATTGTTCACTAATTAGTTTGTCCATTGATCTTATTTAGATAAATGGAATTTCCTTGAGCTCAATCGCAATGAGGTGGTGAAGTTGAACCTCAACACCGTATTCACAGCTAAACATCAGAAAGCGTTTTATATTTCCCCATATTTCTTATTAATATTTATGTGATTGTCTTATCTGTTATCTTGAACAATTACCATTTTGTAATTCTTTATTTCTGATCACCTCCCCTCTGCTGTGTTGCTTTCATTTACTGGTGTATTGTATCTTATCATATCTGTTTATTGCGTAATGTAAATATATTCATTATGTTTACATGTGTATTTGTGTTGCATGCATTGCTGCATCTAACTCACCTCACGTCTCCCTTCTCCATTCTGGAAGAACCAGAGGACTTTGGCCTGAAGCGATCGAGGGACACACTCCAGTAAAGTGCTGTTGCTCTGGACACCATACACCAGCTTCTCCTCGGATCCTTCCCCTACACACACACACACACACACACACACACACACACACACACACACACACACACACACACACACACACACACACAGATATTATTTAAGGTAGGAAATGCCGTGAGCTTCTATTAAACGCAGTGCATTGTTGTACTGCCGCAGTCGAGAGATGCTAACCTCCCTCACCTGCAACAATCTTCCCAGTCCATTAGGTCTAGTGCCTCTGGAGAATAGCATCATTTTGTTGCTTTTATACAGCATTCCTGTGACAATTTTGTGTTACTAGTAAATACACACAAGCGTGCAACTGCACACACACACAAACACACACACACACACACACACCGCATAGTCATTTTATATCCTCACCATCAATTTGCAGCCCATTGCACAGCTGGACGGCGTTTCCATGGCGAACATCCTGCCGCCTGAATCGTCTGCTGAGATGGGAGAGAGGGAGGCAAAGGGAGAGTGATTTTGAGCACGTGATGAACGAGATGGCTGAAAGGAAAGAGAGGAGGAAAGCAAATGGAGACAAAGAGGATAAATACAGGAGGGGAAGGTGATCAAGTGCATACTGATACACTGCACTTGGCAGCCATGGCTACCAGGGCCGGTGATAATGACTTGATTAAGCAGCCTCGGAGCACCGTGACATTCGCCGGGGCGAGATGATGGGATGGAAATGCACCGTTAAACTGCTGATCCACACACACACACACACACACACACAGACACACACACACACACACACACACACACACACACACACATACACAAACATCTACAGGAAAAAAAAAAAGTGTACTGTTACCTCTTGGTGTGGACTCCAGCGGGGTACAGCCGGGAACAGGTGAGACCATCCCAGGCACAGTAGGGGTCTCTGGCCAGACAGCAGTCAGCACACTCAGAGCCATAGAGGTCACACTGATGCAGTCTGACCTGGGCCACCCCGACCTCCGACCCCACGTAGAGCTGTTGCTGTAGATCCAAAGTTATCGGAGAAAAAAGTGTCATATGTTACAGTCACATGTAGGCTACAGTACATCTAAATGAATTATAGATATGCTGCAATGTTATCATCTTGTGGCTGAGCAACAGAACTGCAGGAGTGAACAGTGGCGATTCAGACGCTGCTCTTACCCTTTTAGACGATATTATGATCTCTCGTATCGGTGCCGACTCCTGAAAGTGGAAACGATTTTATGTTGTTAAAAAATGAAGTTTAATCAGTGGTTTTTCATTCGGTATGAGAGCACAGTTCTTTGTCTTTTCCAGCTTCCTCTCATGCTCCTATTCATCCCGAACCAGCTCTTAATTAAAACGCAGATAAATGCAGCCGTTGCATGCAGACCCATTTTTTCGAAAGTGACTGATCTGTGAAGCATTGATATATGTTCAAATCACGCTGGAGATCTCTCAGCAAGCCTGGCTGCACAATCCCCCTCCGATGCTTGAACGGAAGCAGATCAGCAATCAGTATTCTGCAAGAGAGTCACTCAGGCTGTGTAGAACCGGCAGCAATGGATGTGATATGCATGCAATAGAATGTAGAGCTTGCTCGGCTGCAAAGTCGACTTTCCCTTTCACAGTCGCAACCTAAAAATAGAGTTGCCTACCTTGAAAACTTGCAGCTCCTCCAGCAGCACCTCCTCCATGGTGTCTGTGTCTTTGTTGTAGATGGTGATAACTTTCAACACCACTGAGTCATCTAACGGAAATGAGGCAGAAATGTCACACTGACGCTTTCGACCAAAGTTTTACAGGGAAATCTGAACAAATATTCTTTATTTTCAACATTATTAATAAATATCAAGTTCAGTTCTATGTGTGGTTCTTAGTGCAACATTGTGTAACATTCAGATACGTTTTAATGTCTCATTTTTGCAAAGAATTATCTACGGCCTTCTTGTGTGTACCGGTGCCGATGTACAGAACGTGGTAGTTTCCGTCCTGGGCCTGGACCCTGTCCACGGCGATCTGGGTCAGTTTCCTCCTGCCCGGCTCCGTCTGCAGCAGCACGGGTTGATGGTGCTGGGGCCGGACGGGACGATACATCACAGGATGAGAACGCACAAACCGCAAAACCTCATCAGGAAACTCCTTGGAGCTGGAGAAGCCACCGCCATTGACTTTACTGGCACACTAGTAAAAAAAGAGGGGGTGGAAGAGATAGAGAGGAAAAGGAGGAGTCAGAGGAAGGTCATTAATGTGGGAGCCTTGTGTAGAGTGTAGTAAAAGATGCTTGGTCTGGCTGAAGTAGTAACAGTGCTGTCACTCTCAGCTGCTCTACATGCTCTCAGCTATGGCTGGAAAATTAGGCTAAGAATGTATATAAAGATTTTTATAAATTGATTAGAATCTATATCGATAATTATCAGGATAAATGTCACATTATCATTTCAGTTTAATGTTTAAAGACTGATTCCTGCTCCTGAGTGAAGGTAAAAAATGATATTGCAGTAATTATTGATATTGTTTTCTTGCCCAGTCACTCTGAAAGGACATCCATCATGGACACAATGTGAAACTCACAGATCCAGGTCGGGGGTAGGGGACTCTGTCCTCGTAAGGGCTCCAGCGGTGTTCAGGTCTGTCTCTGTAGGCGAAGGGGCCGTTGAAGGCTGCTCTGATGTCCTCCATGCTGTACACGCACACAGCGTAGCCTTTAAACACCGCACTGCAAGATAAAGTTTGATTTGGGGATTTGATCGATGTGAAAGTTGTGGCTGTGAAATGAAAAAACACTGACGGAATCTGCCGCTCACCTTGTTGTGCTGAAGAGGCCAAAGATTTCGGGGTTCTTCCCGTCCTTGTTCTTGAGAACAAACACGTCCTCTGAAAACACAACATGCTGAATTTAGCCTCATGTTAATACACACGTAACAATGTTGTCATCTTTTCTTCACTCTAATCGTAGTGGCTGTCCCGCTTGAGGAAACAACTGGTGTAAATTAAAAATGTTTTGCTTTGACACAGGCTGCCGCTGCTGCAGGTCAGACACACAATGCAACAAAAAGCCTTAATGCCGTATGTTAAGCATGACAAATTGAATACAAGAACCTTCCTCGTAGCCATACCGAGATCATCGAAGTGAGTGTCGATGCCGTTTTGTCCAGCCACAGAGCAGATGAGACGTGTCTTCAGGAAGGAGCTCCATCTATTCACCAGCATCCTCTGTCCTCCCACGTCGTTCTGAGAGATGAAGGCAGAACCAGGTTATGACTGTTCTGTCAGCCCACTCGGCCGCATTGTACCCTGAGACGTTTCTACAGCATCTGCACTCTCACCGCGCACACTCGCCCCACTCGGGTGTACACCGCCTTGTTGAGTCCCTCGGCGTCCGCCTCTCGCTCGGTGAAGAAAAAGTAAACTTTGTCATCGTTGCTGTCGTCGTTGTCGGGAATAACTGCTGAGCCCACAAATTTAGGTTCTGTAGCAGGAGCATATTTGAACAAAAGGCCTGAGGTCAAACATAGAGTCAGTTTGAATGTGCTCTCTTTGTATTTGTTTCATAGCAGGGATTTCTTTAGGAGAATTGAATGTGTGACACAAAATAGATAGATTCAATATATTAGATTTATTCATGTGAACCAAACAGCTACAACACTATCACGTTCAGTGTATTAAATATTTAAATCTCTGCCGGCATCACATTTTAAGACTTTAACATTTAAAACCAACTCATTTTTGATCACACTTTAATTAAACTACTAGATTTCGACAAGTCTAGAAAAATGGAATGTGCACAGCACCACTATTTTGTCGTTTGTCACCAGATCTACTGTATCTGTTTGCACTCCCTTGCATTTAAAGCGCGATGTGATCATTTGTCGTGTAATGCACACCGACCGCTGAGCTGCTGCCTGTCGTCCCTCTCCGTGCGTGTGTACGTCTGGTTGTTCAGTCGACACAAGGCTCCGTCGTTCTCCCAGTAGTCTGTGTACAGGCCAATGTACAGCTCCCCTCCTTATGCACACACACACACACAGACACACAACACAAACACAATCATGAATAGACAAACCATCAAAACTACACCCTGCTTTAGTTGTGATTAAAAAACTGCTATGAGAGATGACCACAAGAGGGCAGTGCTGACTCGTTAGAGGTACAACAGAGTCTGCAAACCTCTTCATTGTTGGTAATCAGGTGTTTACAGAGGAATGAAAACATGCATTTCTGCCTCACAGCTGTGCGTCTAGCTCTTACTGGAGAGTGTGGACGTGCAGGGACTGTTGGGGTCGAACGGGCAGCGTCCTCTGCCGCTCGTGACACTGTCCTCTTCCAGAGCAAATAGCCTGTCCTGAGAACAACACAGACAAGCACAAGGTTTTTTTCATGCAAATATGCCTGATCATGATCTAAATGGCTTTTAACAGTATCCAAACGAACCTGCAGGATGTGAGTGGTGGGAAAGAGAGACAGAGGGAAATGAAAGAGGATCAGAAAAGTGATGGATGAGAGGGAGGACAGGAGACAAATGAGAGGGGGAGTGATAGATTACCGAGGGAGTGTGAGTGTGTTTTAACAGCTCCGCTCTGCTCTCGTATCATACTGAGTTCACTACGTCCTCTGATCTCGCTGGCCCCCGGCACAACACACACACACACACATGTACAGGTACACGTACACACACGTACACACACACTGTAGAACCACAGCTCTTGTTGTGGGCCACCACCGTGTTTTTAGCTGTCAGAGGATCAGAGAGGAGGTTGTGTGTTGATTTATGAGAAGCCATGGAACCATGCTGTGCTTTAACGGCAGCAGCCCGGTGTATGACTGCAGCAGAAGTCTGTTTCTGGGTTAAACTCATCCATCATCAAATGCGGTCTATCAAAACTAAATGAAAAATAGGTCAAGTTGACCAAATCATTTATGTGTTGTAAACTGATATGTGGAATTTTCAGCGTGTCACAAAAATCAAGCGTTTTCCTGTCATTCACTGATCTGGAGAAGGTTACGCACACGTTTATCACATCACGTCCTGGTGACTGCCACTTCCTGTATATAAAGTCTCTTTGTTCACTGCAGCTAATACAAAATGCTGCAGCTGGATAGCAAACTGGTGCCAAAAAAAGAGACTCACTTCATTGGCAGCCTGTCCTTTAGAATGGATTTTTAGAGTTAAGGCTCTGTCTGGTTTAGGCCCCTCCTTGTATCCCATAACTGCTCGGACGTGTTGCCTGAGATCATGAGGCGAAACACAAGTTTTTGCTTAAAACTCAAAAGTGACTGTCCGAGACATATTAGAGCCCCCAGACGTTGGAACGCCCTGACCATGGAGATAACATCTGCTAAATCACTAACCCTGTTCAAATACCGGAAAATGTTCAAAACATAAAGCTGCTTTTATTATTATAAGCAAATTCCTTTTAAATTCATCTTTATTATATATATATATATATATATATATATATATATATATATATATTAAGGTTCATGTTGGTTTGTTTCTCGACAATTAAAAAAGTCCTCTATTATTGTTCCTATAGCTTGTATAAATATTTGATCTGTTAGTCATTGGTGGCTGGGTAATGTTATTAATATTGTATCACTGTGTAAATATTGTGAAGCTCAGGTTTTGTAGTAATTATAGGTTAGATGTAATCTCCTACATACGTAAGTATAAAAATGACGTGAGGAAATCTGTTCGAGAGCTTAGGTTACATAAACAGAATGCAAACAGCCGCAGTATTGATCCAGCTTCTCTCACTCTATGAGCATTCCAATGATGTGAGTGATGGCTGTGGTGTGTGGTTCTTGTTTGGAAGGTGTGACCGGCCTGGTCGCTCTACTGGACAAGTGTTGGAATGTAGAGTGGAAACCCTCTCCCCAGCTCTCACTAAGAAGGACACGCCCACCAGACCCGACCATGGGCCTGCAGCTCCGTGTTGACGCTCCCTGGCCCCAGACAACTCACTAGATTTGTCCCAAAATATGAAAATGAACAAATGTGTATTTTGCCTTTTAAAGGCAAGGGGGGCTTGAACCGATCCCAGCCGACACTGGGCGAAAGGCGGGTACAGGTCCAACAGTCCATTGCAGTGCTGAAATATGGAGTCAAATAGTGAGCCGCCAATTAACCTGAATGAGTTTGGTCTGTGGGAGGAAACTCTCTCAGAAATCCCACCCAGACACAATGAGAACATGCAAACTCCACATAGAATGACTCCAGCCATGGAATGCGAGGTGACAGTACTACCCACTGCAGCCCGCCCCCCAAAACTGAAATAGTGGAGAAAATTAATAAAATGTCTCATGAAGACAACCAGAAACAACAAATTGAAGACAAGCTCAACTTGGGTATAATAGATCGCCCTAAATGAGACATGGGATATGAACAATAATGAGCCAACAATCCTGCTGTAGGTCATTGGAATGGAAATACCAAGTGATAATAAATAGTTTACCTGCTGTAAGCTGTGAATGCTCATTTGCTACGTTGTGTACGTATCTAGTGCGGTGGCTCAGCTGGTAGAGGTCAAGAGCTGCTTCAGGAACAACACCTGGTGTGAAATACCTTTGCAGTATCCTATATGTATACATTGTCATCAAGGACAATGTATACATATATATGTATACATACATATATAACCATCAAGGAGCAGCAGAGAAACGACAAGAGTAAAGTTGACAGGCTAAGTTGGAATAATAAGCACACATGTTTTTTTTACTGGCCATAAAATGCACTTCAGATAATAAAGGTTGCCGACCTCAGCACCAGACACACAAACACCGCACAAACACCTCGACAGTTCAGTATATATCGCATTCCGAAGCACCCACAGCCAGCTGACAAACCCATTTGACTCGACTCCTTGAAGACCATTAGACTTCACTGACATCACATTTTCCCCCCCCCCCCCCCCCCCCCCACAGGAAGCAGCCCCTGGCCTGTTCTCCCTGTTAACCTGTTTACCTGTTTACTAGTCCAGTCATGATACAATTGTGTGAAACCATACTTTCCATGTGAGGAAAACGATGACTCAGTGCTTTCTTTTTCACTATCTGTCATCATCTCTTCCTCACTTCAGTCCTTTTTGGTGAGTGATTAAATTCAACTAGCGTGTTCCAAGTGTTTTACAAGGAGTCAAATCTGTACTAACATGTCTTTCTGACCAAAATGTCAAGAAAGAGTGAACAAGGTTCTCGCTGTTTAAAAAGAGAAAGAAAACGATGTGAAATTTGGCTGACTGTACATTTTTTGCATTTTAATATTTGTACAAGATAAACAAAAGTGACGGGTACAGTAAATAAAGAGGAAGGTGAAATTCCCCCATAGTTATTTGAGATATTTATACTATTATCAGTTGACCATAATTTACCTGTCCTGAGTGTCCCACCCTGACCAGGCTGCAGACGGGGTTAAACGCTCCTGTTCCGCAGACCAGCAGATGGGTGTGGTTGTACCGCTGCAGGACCTTGATGTAGTTTGCACACTCCAGCTGTTGGAGGAGATGCAAGGATGAAACAGGGGGAGGGTGAAGTTGGTTGAGTAAAAGGTTGTGAGTGAGGATTTGAGGCTAAACAGGGACAGACATCGAGCGGTTATGGCACCATTAATAACAACATTTCAGGTTAAAGAGAGGTTGATGTGTAGTCGGATATATAAATCAATCCGTATTGACAGTATCTTTAGTCTATGTATGACAAATTAATTATACAGTTTGTACAAGTTCTAAGTCAATGCGTATTATCATCTGGGAATTTCTGCTTTACCCTGCAGCCAAACTAACAATGCTCTGTTGAAGTCACATAGTTCTAAGTCTCTTACCTTTTCTCTGCCCTTCATCAAACACTCCTCTATCTGAGAGTCCGTGCTGGCCCACTGGATCTGAAAGACGATACATGTTCACAATAACGTTTCAATCTAAATAAAAAAGTATTTTGGACATAGTCAAAAGTTTGTGTCAAAGATTTGAGGAGCATTTGAGGGAAATGACTGCATAGCTCAAACAATCTTGCAGGGTTCTTATGTCACTATGAACAACTGCTTTATACTCAACACAGGCCCATGAACACACACATGTGTCACACACACGTGACAGGCCTACCTCTCTGTGGTGTGTGTTAACCTGGTCCAGACTGAGGGAGAACAGAGTATTCCTGGCCCCCACATACAGCCTCTCGTGGCCCTCGTCCAGCATCATGGTGTGAGGCTGCAGAGACCTTCCATGTGCCTGGAACACCCAGGTCCTGTTCAGCTGCCAGAGCTCTGCACAGACGACAACGACACACACACACAGATATAAGATTAAATATAAAGATAGATCGATAGATAGATAGATAAATAGATAGATAGGTGTGTGGATGGATGGATAAATACATAATTTAGACCGTCAACCTCTATTTTGTTGCAATAAAGAAAGATTAGTATTGTTGTTATTGAAAGTTGACAGCCAGATAACAAGAGCAGAAAAATGAGTGGTCAGTGCTCAACATAGATTTATCTGGTTGTCATTTCACATGCTGCATCTGCGTTTGCCTCTTGCCTGTACCGACCAGCAACGATCTAACCTGAACCAAACCCCTCCCTCCAGGGATTTCCCACTGCTCCAGGCAGTAGCCTGTGTCTGCTTCCCGATCGCTTCCATTGCCAAGGGCACATTGCATGATGTTTTTGATTCAGAGCTTTCCCAAGAGAACAGAGGGGAACGACAGGTTATCCTTCCATCTCGCCTCATGTGGCACCATCGCCTCCTCTCCCCCGCTTCAGAGCTGCTTCTGCACGCCATTGGCTTCAGCATAGACCCACAATGCATCCTTTTTTACCTCATCGCTCAAAGTTTGTATGCTAACCCTGACCCAGCTTAACTGGGAAGACACAGGCAACCATGAAGGTTTTAGCAGACAGAAGAAGAAGGATGCGAGTAACTCGGAGCCACTTTCAACTGTGAGGAACAAGTCTCTTTATCAGCCATTAGTGTGAGATCAGCAGCCACAACCTGTCAGTTGCGCTTTATGTGATTTTACTTTTAAGAGAAAGCAGCGGACTGTGACGGAGCCGTCGTTTTTAATATAAACTCCAACTCAACGATGCAATCACACGGCTTTGAAATTATCTTTTTCTAATC
This sequence comes from Pleuronectes platessa, assembly GCF_947347685.1. NCBI lineage: Eukaryota > Metazoa > Chordata > Actinopteri > Pleuronectiformes > Pleuronectidae > Pleuronectes > Pleuronectes platessa. Next base: position 11,613,465 of record NC_070632.1, on the reverse strand, counting down.
CACCGTAGAATCGCAGTTGATTTGCTCGCTCGCTGGCGCGCACACACACACACACACACACACACACACACACACACACACACACACACACACACACACACACACACACACACACACGCATGTACAAACACCCCAAGTTTCACCCGCCTGATTGAACCTGACAGGCTGCCCCCCTGTACCTGCGCTCTGCGAGCTTCTGGAGAGCAGGGTTGAGGGTGAAGGATTTTTAAGTGCAGCAACCCCAGCAGCGTGCACTTCCTCTGGGCTGCGTCGAGCTGAAAGGCCTTTCATTAACACATGGCCGAGTCCGAGCCGGTGTCCTTGTAAAATAACAAAGGGGGCTCTGGTGTGCGTTAGCAAAAAGTTCTTGAGACCTTTTGAAAGAGAGATTTAAACAGACAAGTCCCGGGGTTCATGATAAAATTTATAGCACGAGCAGCACACAGGCTGCCTCCACTTTACCCTGTCCATGCATATATCTTTCTTTAGATTATAAGGGGGGGGGGGGGGGGGGGGTAACTCTCATCTATTTAATACTATGTCATCCTAACCTCAGATCGTGTTGAGGTGTCTCTTCATGCTGGGGGTAGCGTGGGGTAATCATGCGGTTTGTTTTTTCTAGATTCTGTGTATTCTTAGTGATACTCGAGCTCCCAAAGTGAAAGAGTTCGTCCTGTTTCCCGAGATTACTCATTGCAACAGCATGCGCTGTGCGGAAGGTTCTATTTGTTTAAAATGGGATTAGGTATCCACAGTGGAGTGGGCGACATGTGTACATTTAGCTGCTATTAAGGTTTCTTTGCCGGGAGACAAGCGACTGTTTGTTTGAGAAGTGTTGGCTCACGGGCTGGTTTTGGGTGGCAGAGAGGGGATGTGGCACTGGTGCTCTGCCAGGGCTCAGACATACTTCCTGCAATTATCTAATCCACACACTCAACACGCTCTCTCTCTCTCACTAACCCATACACAAACACTGTCTCGCTGCCTCCCCACAGTTCCCTCTGTGTTAACCCGACATTAGATCAAGAACAGTCCTTTCAAACATTCCTTCTCCAAATTTTCATCATGTTGCTCCCGAACAATCAGTCAAATCTGCTCCCACTTATTTAAAAGACAGACTCAGACGTCTTCTTAAAGTGACTGAGTAACAAGCTTTTTACTCGTCTCTGTAATAATGATGAGAGGCAGCTGATTTACCTTGGTGTGTTGTATGTACACACACACACACACACACACACGCTCCTTCACACACAAACACAGCTGTGTGGAGAAAACTATACCATAATTAGCAATGGAGGAAGTGCGCAAACATTTAACTGAAGTACAAGTACGAACAAATACTTTAGGACATGTATGTAAGTACTGTATTAACTTTTCTACTGGAGTAAAATTAAGTACTTGGTTTTAAATATACTTAAAGTATTGAAAGTAAAAGTAATTGATGAGTGTGTAGCCTATTCCCCTAAAGCATTGCTCTACTACATCATTATGGGTGAGTCTCCTCTGGATCCATCTTAGGAGTTTCTTCCTCACCAAGTTATGATTAATGGACCAATTATTACGATTGATTACTTTTAAAAATATAAAAACAACGTGAACATGCAACACAATCATAGAAAGTACAGATATCTGTTGATATATGATGGGGAGTAAAAGCAAAAGTATACCGGATACCCGATACATGGAAAATATACAGTGACTGTAAGTAAATGTACTTTATTACATCCCCCCACTGACCATAAACACCAGACAGAAAGAAAGAAAGACAGAAAGACAGAAAGAAAGTAAAATAGAAAAAAAGAAAAAAGACAGAGAGAAAGAAGTGATGAGAAACAATAATCAGGTTCATAATAAGGAACGTGTTGATTACAGAGTTGGTGAGAAACAGTTGGTGAATCTCCCGGTAACACTGACACTCTGAGAGATGCTTCAATGCTCTTTCAAAGGTTTGTCCTCTGTCATTACCAGTACCAGACAGATCCAACCACTGCTCAGACTGACGAGGGGAAAGAGGGGATTTCCGTATTTCCCCTTCTCTCTCCAAGTTTCTTCCCCCCCCATCTGCAGCCAGTGATGGATCCTTAGCCCCCAGCTGCAGGGGGGTTTCTCCACCAGCCAACGGAGCCAGGGAGACACTCAGCCCCACCGTGATCCCACTTCAAATGGAAACTGGGAGGAAAAGGACTCCCCCTAGACAGAGTTTCATCGTCTGTCTGAGTTGTGATGAGATGCCTGAGATGATTTGGTGAAGTGAAATCCAAATCGACATTGTGATTTCCTCTAAATGCACGTATGGAAACAAAAATATTCTTATCCCAGACAGAACAGTATGTGTTTATGGCGTGTGTGTGTTTGTGCGTGTGAAGTAGCAACCAACTTTTGATTATAGGTCTCTTTTCAGCGTGTGTGCGTGTGTGTGTGTGTGGGGGGACGGAGATGAATGCACCTCGGAGATCATAAAAACAATCCTCAGGAAACTGAAAAACACAAATTAAACTTGCTCCCATCATTTGAACCGCTGCCAGTTCCAAGCATACATTTTCAGTTAGGGATGAAAACCCATGCCATACAGGCATAAGCCTTCACGTTCACTTGTTGGGTAATGGAATTTGTGTTGGCGCCGAAAGGAAGAATTATTGGAGTGAGTTAAAGAGGACAAGAAGAAGGAGGGAGGTTGTTCTTCCTCCCCGTGCTGCCGGGGCACTTAGTGCAGGCCGGGGAGCTCTCGGGGGTGGGGCCGGGAGCTGGAGAATTGGGGTGTTATCCCATTGTTGGTGTATGGCCTTGTGGATTTGAGCCGTCTTGTGTGAGGGGGTATGATGTCACTCAGCAAAATGAAAGCCACATGGTGTATTCGAGGAGGATTAACGGAGAGAGAGGGAGAAACAGAGAAACAGAGAAAGCAAAGTGTGTTTCTCTGTTAGTATAAATCAGGAAGATACCGGAAAAGTGACTGTTCAGATCCGGTGATACACGGAGGACATAGTGCCCATGAGCAATTGCCAACAAGTTCTCTGTCCTTAATTTAAAATAATATGAATTCTATTATACTCTTTATTGTCATTGTTCTTATTATTGTTGTTGTGAGATTTTAGTTTTTTAGTTTTTAGGCTTTACATCTTGATGTCATGATTTCCCCTTGCACTTATATGTTACTTGGATGGAAAATCTATAATTACTATAATAACCTATACATAACAATTGTATATCTTTTTTGTAAATGTGTTATTCCATTTATTTCCTCTGAAGATTGATTCCAGATGAAGGGATTTCCTCTAGGTTCATTCTCTGTCCCCTAAAGTGGAATAAAGAAAGACAAGGTTTGCTTTTAACTGCCGGCCCACAATAAACAAAATCCCCTCGGTATTTGTGTGTCTTGAAGTGCTCACTGCACTTGTCATCCTTCATCCTTCTCTTTCCCTCTCCCCTCCTCTTGTAATATCTTTTTGCGACATAGTCTCTAAAGACTGGAACAATCTTCTTTTTTTTCCTCGGTGCCTGCTCTACTTTTCCCGTCATGAAGTGAACTCATCTCCTCTCCCCGGTCCCTTTACTGCGAAAAGGTCAGAGAGGATATTAGACTTTCACCAGCTGCCTTCCCCTCTGGACATCTCATTAATGAACTCGAGAGCACACTCATAACACAATGGGAGAGAAAAGGACGCTGGGATGTACACGGATAAAACGAGAAAGTGCGAGAGAGAGAGAGAGAGAGAGAGAGAGAGAGAGAGAGAGAGAGAGAGAGAGAGAGAGAGAGAGAGAGAGAGAGAGAGGTGAGTGTAGGAGGAGGGCAGGGGGTTGAAATAATAATATTTATCTTTCCTTCGCTGGCCATTTTGCAGTGATTTAATAAAAGGCATTCAAACCATCCTATGTTCAGTGTGGTAGATGTTAATCACACATTAAGACTAAAAGATATTTACTCCTCACATGATGCATCAGCTTAAAAAAATCCTCTCATTTGATCCCAGACTGGCTCAACTTCAGGTCACAGCGGTATCCCCCGTCCAAACACTCGGAATAAAGTCTCCTACAGCCACATCGTTTCAAAGCTGTAAAATATATAGAGGGTTTCATCCTGTCTGTAAAGGCAGGTCTGAAATTACAGCTCAAAAGGGGGGTTTCATACAACTGTAATTACTACCTGAGTAATCCCTGTGTTCACACGTGCATATACCTCACCTCCTTTTTTTGCTTGAATCTCACAATTTCCCAGTGTGGGCTGAACGAAAAGAGATGTCGACAGAATTGAGCGACCGGTGTGTGTGTGCGCAGCTTCATGTGCACACGTGTGTTCTCATTCGTTAAGTCTTAGCGGTGGGTATGTGGCTCATCAATAAGTAATTTGTTTTGGCTCTTTTCTAAATGAGTACGGCCTTTAAGTAAACTCGTCCTGGTCAAACACAGAATAAAAATGTTATTACTGTGAAAGGGTCAAGTTTTCTTCCAGCTGTTTGCACAATTGTATTTTAACACCTTGCCTTCAATCAGACACGTTGTCAGAAGAAAGGAGCCTTTCTGCAATAATGACATGCCGACACGTGTAATTTACCAGGAATGTGACAGTTTTAGGACAGGTTTAAGAAAATGTTTTGCGAAGAGAAGCAGAAGCTCTTTAACACTTATATCTATACATTCTAAAAAATGATATATTGCTGTTTTCTTCCCCTTTGACGCCACTGTGCCATGACAGCTCTGGGCAGGTTTTCTGAGGGTGGGGGCCAAACTTTCCAAAACAAGAGTTGCTGAATTGAAATGAATTGACATGAATGATTAACATGAACTGGCAGCCCCAGCGCAGCCTCACCTTCAGAGATATGCACAAAAACAACTGAACTATGGCGGACTGGGCAGACATGCATGATGAAAGCGCTGCAGAGGAGTCAAAATAAGTCTAAGTCTGGCCACCCACCTGCAGCCTGCCTTGACCCTGACGCAGGCTGACAGCACAACAGCTTCATTAGCAGGAGAATTGATGGTTGTCTTAAATGAAGTAGTGATTTCCCTCCACAGGCCTGACGGTTTGAAAGAAGCTGCTGCCAAGATCCCCTGGACCGTGCAGATCCAAATCTCACGGATCTGTTTCCTAGGGTACGGGACATTTCTGTGGTGAAATCATCTCCCAGCAGGACACTTCTGCTTATAATAGTCAAGGATTTAGGGATTGGCTCAAAGTCCAAGAAATTGAGGTGTATTATGGTCTGTGCATAGGCTTTGTGTCTTTGGAAGATGGTCAGGCAAAGATTAGCGTCATTTAAAGACGGTCAAGACTGTGATTGTGTCGTGTATTCGTTGGAGTAAAACATGTTGGTATGTGCTTAAAACACATAATGACAGGTAAACATTTATGATGCCTATCTTTTGGACACTCAGACATTCTCAGAGAGTCCTCCAGATGTGTATCTTATTTGCACTCTACCTTTTTGGGATGACCTTTGACCTAGGGAGTTGTCGTGACCAGCTGGTGGATGGAATGTTTTTGACCAATGTGTATTCATGTTCGGACACAAAAACGTGCCCTTATTTAGTCAAACATCCCATAAGGGGACGTCATTTACCTGAAGTCAAGGGCGGAACCAATGTCCCTATATAACTGTGTGTAAGACCCCCGCATGTCAGATTTTCACCATTTCGCTGTGTGATGTCTCCGGGTTTCTAGATGCCCGTCCTGACCTGCAAAACTTCTGTGTAATAAACTTTGTTATACTGAAGGTACTAGGTCTTCGGAGTCCTTTCTTCATCATCAACAACTTCTACAACATCATCGACCTCTCGGCTACATAGAATATACGATAATCGTAACCCAATCCTCAAAAAAAATTGGAACTGAGTTAATTGAGAGTGTAAGAAAAAGGATGACTGGGATGAAAGTGAGTAAATGAGAAACAAATCTTCAGTGGTCCAGAAGTCTAGACAAGAAGATGGGGAACAGATGAAAGACCGAGTGAATGATAATTTCACACCACGTGTGAAGCCCGGCTCACTTCAAAGCCTGCAGTGATCTATGCTGCACTAAGGTCTTTTCCGAACACGTGATGATGTGCCGCGAGGGATTCATTCCCAGAAACCAGGAGAAAGGTGATCTGTCTTTTTTTCCCTCTTTTGAGACCTTTATTGATCCCACACTTGGAATCTTCCCATCTGAGCAGAAGCGGGTTAAAAATACGTCAGGGCTAATATTATTTTCAGCCTTGCATTATCAATATCTCGCTCAGAATAGAGAATCCAGTTTTTCCATCCTGTTTTGATACCAGATGTTATGGTAATATTTCTGTAGTCCTAAGGGTGAATAGTAGAAACCACATCCCACTCCACTCCAGCTCCCTGAACTGCATCCAAGTCATCGGGGCGTGAAGTATTCACACGATTCCACCTGTCTATGTGTATGTGTGTGTGTCTCTGTGTGTGTCTGTGTGCGTACTGTATGCATGAGTCTGTGGGAATTTCAGGGAGTGGGCAAAAATCCCTGGCAGAGCCCATGAGGCTTGTATTAAGAGTTAGATGGTTTTCATTCCATAATGATAGGATCCAACTGCAGTCTTTTTTCACAGTGCCGTGTGCTAGCCACAACATGTATCAGAGGAGCGAGAGAGAGAGAGAGAGAGAGAGAGAGAGAGAGAGAGAGAGAGAGAGAGAGAGAGAGAGAGAGCGAGAGCGGGGGAGCCGTGGGATGTCAATCACAGCAACAGCTTCACCCCCAGGCTCTAACTGAATTGCGTGATGTATAGAAGTTTCAATCATGACAGCTATTTTATGACAAAGCACATTATAACACACCTGCTCATGTTAGCTGATGTATGAGCTTTGCTTTTATTATGGCCCGTAGTCCCCGTTCTTTTAGTTTTTCCTGAGCTCAGCATTCAATTTAATTTGTTTTCCACTTCCCATCACTTTTCCCCGTAGGCACTTTTCTTTTTTTGGACTGACAAATTTGACTGGCATAAATGGGACATTCATTAAAGCAGCAAACCTCCCTCGCAGAGATGCAACAGATGAACCAGACCTGTCAGCTCTCATAACAGACCCACAACTACTTATGAGTTATTGACCATCCAAATTCCACACCTATATTCAACCATGGCTAACAGGCTTATAAGGAATCGTTGCTGTAAGGACCAAAGAAGCTGTGTGAGGACCAAAAAGCAGCAGCACGAGTTTCACCTCCAGAGATAAAACCCTCATTATTGACCGAGAGATACGCAGCATACCGGTGCCATCCATATCACACACTCCCACACATGTAAACAGGCATATTTTTATTTTCTCTCGCAGACACATGCACGGTCTTCTCTGGGCCTCCCTCATTCCACCGCTATGGCCTGACAGTAAGCTGCATTGTGAAATCCTAGCCAGCGTAGCCGGAGGACCAAAAGAAATTACGAAGATGCTCCCTGGACATCGAGAGCCAGTGAAAAAAAGACCTGACAAGCAGAAGTCGTGCCTCCTGGGTTCAACCCTGCATGGTGACCTTTTTGTTTTTTATATTATTTACATTATCTTATTGTATTATATGAATTACATGGTGATCATGACTTCCAACTTTATTAAACTCACTCACAGAGGATGCTTCCTTTCTTATCACTGTGGATTTCCTTCTGCGCTGTTAAACCTCTGCTATTCTCAATCTGCACTGAAGCCACTCAACAGATTGTTTTGACTGAGGCTGCGCTGATGGTTCCAGTCAGTTTAACAGAGCGTGCTGCATCAGCTAAAGGCTTCTTCGCCCGGTGTAACACAATAGAGCATCTGGGTTGGTGCAACACAATCCTCTGTTGCCAAAGTGGATTAAAAGCGATTACAAAAACACATTCTTACCTGTGTGGGAGAGCCGTATCCTCGGGTAGAGGCTGTTGGCTGTGTGAGCCGTGCCCGGCAGAACCACACACAGCAGCATCAGTGTCAGATACACGGTCCTTACGCACTCTTCCATCCTTAGTGAGACACACGCTCCCCGCTCGTCTACAGAGAAAACATGTAGGTCCACTCAGCGGGAGGCGCAAAGTCTATAAGAGGAGACAATCCCACAGGTCTTTGTGAGTTCTTTGATGAGAGAGAGTCTCATGGGTCTACTTGGAGGCAACAATCCATTTTCTGATGATCACAACTGTGTGGATCAACTATAGACGTGGCTCTGCAGCTTCTATACAGTCTCTGCCTTCCCCTATAGCTGTCTGCTGAGAGCTGCATCCACCCACAGCCTCAGTGGACAGGCTACTGCTCCGGCTACTCTCCTTGTTTGGTCTCAGTAACCAGGGAGAAGAGAAGTCCAGTTGCTACATGCACGCCGCAGTGCCCACTGCTCTCTGTCCATATGTCAGTCCGTCTGCCTGATTGTCCGTCTGTATGCCCGAGCTCAGACGTGATCAAATATGAATATAAAATTTAAAAAAGGAACTCAGTGAATCCAGCAAAGATGTTGGAGGAGCTGATTTCCAAAGCCTCAGTGTGGTTTGGTTGTCGCAGGCAAGGAAAGCAGGAAGGCAGGGCTGGAGCTGCTGTGTCTTCAGGCTGCGTTCCTCCTCTTGTGTCCACTGGAACCAGTCACCCTCTGGACAGGAGCCCAGGAGAAGGCAGGAGGAGTGGGGAGAGGGGAGGAGCGGGGGGGAGCCTCGTGCCTGGCGTGCAGTCTCTCTGCTCTGAGGAGGAAAGTGAAGCTCAGGCTCCCAAACTCTGCTCACGCTCCGACAGTCAGGGAGGATCCCAACCTCAGCTCAGACCTCAGTGAGTCAGTTAAGATGGTCTCTACCACAGCTACTGATCTGGGCAGAGGCCAACTGCCACAGTGTGTGTGTGGGGTGTGTGTGTGTTTGCGTGTGTGTGTGTGTGTGTGAGGAGACGCCTGTGTGTGAGTGGTTGGTTAGTGTGGGGAGTGTGTATGAGCTTGCTGAAAATTGCCTGCTCCTTCCTCTCAGATTGTCTTGAGGTGTCTCTCGCCCTCCCAGGCAGACAGGCTCCGTGAGACCCTCCCTGGCTCTCCCCTGAGAAATACTGCCGCTCCTGTCACTCCACAGACCACCCCTCCTTTCTCCTCCTCTCCCCTCACCCTCCTCCTTAACCACCTCCTTTTTTTCCCTCTTCTCTTTATTCGCATTAAGGTGGACCCCAGCCAAGGTTTTCAGCCTCTTAACTCTTCCACTTCTTTCATTTTCGGTCATTGCCCTCTTGTTTGTGTGTGTGTCTCCATGTGGATAGTCATTATCACTGTTACCATGGATTTTCACACCAGGTTTCTTTCATCGTGAATTCTTTCTTCCCTCTGCTCATATAATCTCTCCCTCTGTTTATCTGTCTCGCCTTCTTTCACACCTCAGCTCTGTAAAACCCAGTTATTAACTTGTCCTTGTCCGGCAATTTACCGTTTGAAGGTTCACGCCAGGCTTTTAGTCTGTCTGAGCAATGAGCTAGTTTCTGGTCTATTCTTCTCAGTTGTTTACCTGCATTAGCATTAGCACACTTATTCAGGTATTATATTGTCTAACATGTTGAGCTCTTTGACACACAGCCTTGTGCCGTGTCTGTGCAGTCTTTTGATCCGTCCCAAGGTCGGCAGCTTTCAGAATGCGACTGAGAAACACAATTTCACATGAACGCATTCGTATAAAATGTCAGGCAACAGGATTCGTTATTGAATTTTGCACGTATCCCTCAGGAAAGTCCCACAGGCATCCAGTTACTGATGCACGGCTCTTTGCACGGCCCTTTGAAATACATCTGTTTCTCAGTCTCTCTCTCATGGCAGTGTGGTGACACCAACATTATGTCATACTGAGAGAATTCCAAACAATTGGATTTTTATGTTTCCCTTAATATGTGACTGCACAGTGGAATATAAACTGTATATATTTAAAAAATGTCATTTGTAATTAATTAGATTGTTACATATTGGTCCCTATATTTTGATCAACAGCAAAAATATATGATAAACTCATCCAAAGGCAAAGCAAACAAGTAGAGCAGAATAAAAAGGATGAACAAATAAAGGTGGGACTAAAACAAGTGAGATGGATATGCATAGTGTGAATATCAATCTAAATATATACCCATCGACAACTGTCAAGCCTATAAATTAAGATATATACAGAATTGGAAAGTGATTGCATTAAGCTGTAGCAGCTGCATCCCCCCCAACCCCCTGCATCACCCCGGGATCTGATGACTCCTACTCCCACGTTGCACCTGTTCCCCCGCCAGAACAGGAGGACTTTGTGTGTGTGGAGGTCTCCTAACATACACTCTCCGTGTTATCCCAGTGCCACGGTGCAATTATAGACCCTCATCTGTTGTTGAGAGTGAAACAACTGTCAGCTTCCTGGGCGCCGCCGCTCTCCGGCTTGACGGTGACACACATTTCCATCAGTCTGAACCTCGGCAATTAATGTGAGAGCGGACGCCGGAAGATTTTCTTAATCCACCAGCTCAGATGAATAGTTGTTTAAAAGAGGCTAATGCACTCGGGCCTTTGGGCGCAGCATCCACTCACTCGCGCCCGGCTCCTCCGTGACCGACAGCAGCTCCACTTCCTTCTCCCTCTTTAATGGCAGTAATCAGTCAGAGATCTGCCTCATACCGCAAAAGGCAAGAGGAACAACTCTCCACCTCTCCACTCCTCCCTCCCCAACACCCCCCTCTTTCACTCTGTCACCGCTTCCATCCCCTTCTCTTGATTTGTGTTACACTCTCAGCCCCTGATGTCTCCATTAGCACGATTCCCCTTGTGCTCTGGCTCGTGCCAAGGCCCCTCCCATGCAGCATTTCTTCACACGGTAATGTTCCTGTCCACTTCCGTTTAAATTCGGCCATCTTACGTGCGTTACTGGGATTCCACCTATTCCTGGAATTTGTATCCAGCGCGAAGAGCACTGTGAAGAAACTACTACAATATCGTGCTCGGATTTCAAGGCAACATTCATGGTCACATTGCCTGTCATCCAATCCTAAATGGCTCCTTTCTTCGGCAGCTGCTTGAGGAAGCCCTGGTGTGTGAAACGACCGTTTGATTGAGTGCTGATGTCTTGTGTTTGTTTGAATAGGCCATGTCCAAACGTCTGGCGGCATATCTTCCATGCTCTCTGAGCACCCAAAATATTTTCATTCATGTTAATGCCGTGTCAATATCCGCCCTGTTCGGCAAGAGCCTCTCTCTCCCCTTCCTGCTTGCCCCCCCCCCCCCCCCAACACAAACTGTTTATGTCCATGCAAGTATCTGGAACTGTGTGCATTCATCTGCATTATGTTACTGTGTAAGAGACAGAATAACTTTAAGACAAACTCTGCTTGTATGTGCCAATACGCATGAAAGTGTGTGTATGTAAGTGTGTATATGTTAGTGTGTATATCCACCTCTGACTGCCTGCAGGGTTTCCCTCTGCTAGAGAGAGAGGTCAGGCCTCTGGTGTCCCGCTGCAAGAGAAGGGGTGCTCTGAGGATCCAGTGTTTCAGAGCCTCATGAGATACTCCAACCGTTTACACAGGTGGCTATCATATGGAGACTGAAGATTGTCCCCCTGGCGTACACACACACACACACACACACACACACACACACACACACACAGGGAGAGACATCAGTCAGAATTTGAAGGCGGGTAGCAGTACTTGTGTCCTTGCTATTGACCCCGTGATTATTGTTCATCGCTCGTGTTTTTGCATAAAATCTCACCAAGACACACAGAATGATCCCACTTCTGAAATTCACAGCCTCTGTCAGACAGCTCAAGTTGCATTGTGTGGGACAGCACGCAGAGAGAGAGAGTGGATGATCACCACAGATAAACAAACCAGGAGAGAGGCAGGCAGGCGGCAGAGAGGTAGACCTGCTCTGACTGAGAAGCCAGGCGTGTTATGGTTGGCTTAGCTGCGTCTGCTCATAGTGTGATCATTATGTTATAAACCCACTGTGCTCACCTTAGCACATCAGAAGTCGTACTTAACGCTGCGACCTATCACATATGTCTGCAGTCGCTGTAAGTGGAAAGACGTCTGTATATATTCAGTTGCGCTCTATTTGCTAGCATCTCTCCTACCGAGTGCTGGGAACCATCAGGTGAGACCCTAAGTGGGTGAACGTCTCACATGAGTGTCCAGGGCACCAAAGCGTGGTAAATAGATTTCCCCTCCGCCGAATACAAAAGACCAGGATGTGTCATTCAATCGCGGTCGGCCTCAGAACTGCTATGTGGCCACCATTTTGGCTTCCTGTAATTGAGCTCCCAGGACATATTTCTTAGTTATAGGGTAAGTAATGGGAAACCCAGGGCTTGCATTCACAGATGGTGAAGAGGAGGAATGGGTTACACCTCTGGTGTGATATGTGGAGGTGACCATCTGGCCTCATGTGTTCTTGTCCATCATCATGGCAACCATCACACAATCTACAGGTCTGTGTTTGTGTTGGGGGGGGGGGGGGGGGGGGGATGCATGATGCATGTCCTGTTGGAGCTTACGGGTGAATACTGGCTTGTGTTCGCACATGTGCAGAAGAAGAAAAAGCGCGCTGAGGTGGAATCCCCCAAAGCATTGTCCCTCTGTGACATGTCTGAATTGATGTTGCAAAAACAAGACCACTTGAAAAGCTTTTTCTTTCTTTTAAATGTCGTGTGTGACTCTGTCTCCACAATTTGTCTGAATTTGAGAGAACGTTGACAAATGAAGACTAAACATCTGCCTATATCATCGTAACTGCTTATCTCAACCGCCACTCTGTGATTTACGTAGAGTAAGATACACTTAGATTAGCAGTAAGACTAAAACACAAGGGTGGATACTTTTTTACATTTTATAAGTTTATGATACCTTTGGTTACAAGTAAAATGTCTCCCTGTTAAAAAATACATGTTCTCTGTGTCATTGTGGATGTATAAGTATCCGGTGCTCTTCAGTGTGTGTGATTATAGAGTTCCCATGTTTCTCCTGAAACCTCTGTGTTTATGAAATATGAATAGCATAAAAACCACATGTGTATTTAATCAGATTACTGCCCTGCTCCTTCAAGGTCGGCCCCCCATGAGCTGCAGCTTCAAGGGAAATGTTGTTTCACTTTATATCTGCCTCCAAATCCTCGGGGATCACAAGAACATAATGGTTCTGGTTTTTGAATCTTGACATTGATTTGCTCAAATAATCTGTTGAATAAACACAGAGATGCTATAAAGAAACCTAAGGGACACTTGCACCTCCACCAAGGCAGATTGGCTTCTTGACCACCTTATTGTATATACATGTGGTGCGTCCGACATAAGCTGGAATTTCACAAATGTTTTGCAGCTGTTTAAATTAAACACAGGCAAAATATCCATTCCCTGATACAGTTGAATAGAACATTTGTTATTGTACAGTAACTCAATAAAGATCAACTCTACGAGTTCTAAGTTATCTACTGATGTCTGACTTAAAAATTCAAATAAATATTGTTTCTTGAGAAATTCACAAACCGCTTTAAGTAAGTAATAGGTAGAATACGTTGTATTCTCTTCTGGACCTATCCTTCCAGTAGGTTCTGTGGTAATCTGTTCAGAAATATAACCCCTTCGGTAGAGGTAAAGACGAGATATGCAGGGAAGACAGAAACTAGAAAAAGATGGATATGCACATCCGTCAATTAAGATTGTGAGTCCTACTATGGGTGTATCTGTAACCTGGTACATGTGTCTCTGAGGAAATTACAGGTTATGATATAGTGCGCGTTTTTTCCCACACTCCTCAAATCAAAAGCATGTCTTTGTCACGTAAATGGCTTTGTATTTATATAGCACTTTTCTAGTCTTTATGACCACTCAAAGCGCTTTACAGTAGAGTTCTAAATTCACCCATTCACACACACATTCATACATTGCATCTATTCGCAGCACTTAGTTATTCTATGGGGGGCCATTCGGGGTTCAACATCTTGCCCAAGGACACTTCGGCATGTAGATGGGTCAGACTGGGGATCGAACTGCCGAACTTTAGGTTGGAGGACGACCACTCTACCGCTCAGCCACAGCCGCTCGTGTTCGTTTATCAAGAGGTCGGAGGAGTGGGACGACACTTCAGCACCAACCAACCCGGTCTCACTGCTGCAGTGGCAGAATGTCCTCGACGATATCAAGGGGAAGAGGTTGAGTGGGAGGCTGAGAATCGGGTGGAAGGTATATGAAGGCTGATGCTTGTACCAGATGTTTTGATCCTTCTGACTCAGCGATCAGTTGACCTGTTCACCTAGACTGCATCACACTCACTGCTCAGCATGGTGTTATCAGTGACCCGCGTTATCACTCTTTCTAATTGGTCTGCAGGGGTCACTAAGTTTACTCTCTGATTAATTACCTCTCAGTCTTTTAAATGAGAATGAGAGGTGTTCCAGAGTATTCCTCAAACAAGCTCCCTGACATAATGTACATGCACACACATGCTGTATGCCCAAGGATGTTACGAGAAATACCATAACCTTTTAAAGATGAAGATAGCCTTTACATATTTGTCCAACAAGGCCAAACACATTGGAGGACATATCTTTGACCTGGAATGTTTTTTGACTTTGACATAGAACAAATATGTACAAACTTAAGAGACTGTTTCTTACATTAAACTAGCGTTTATTTTGTGGCTGGATTATAGGAATTCATCGTTGCGACAGACACTCTGGTTGGTCCTGCAACATGATGTCTAAAGTTAGTCTCTCTGATTTGGTTCCCTGTAAAGTCCAGAACAGCAGAAAATCCCTTTTTATTTTCTGATGTTGTTCCGTCAGAGGTCAGAGAGATAAAATGGTGAAATTCTTGCAACACTTTTCTCAATATCTGCCGTCATATCGGTCATAACCTCTGTGACGGATCTTTGAAACACTTTGGAATTTCACATTCCCACTTGACTTCACCCTGATGCTTCTCAGTAGTTTTACTTCTCCCTGCCCGTGAGCTGAAAGACATTCCAGCAGAATTCTCTTTTATTACAGAAATTTCATGCATTTTTTGTATTTTGTATTTTCGTTTCTCATGGTGTGGATGCGGTTGTGTCACAGGGAGGTTGGACATTCCCCAAACCTGCCTCTATAGCGTTAAGTTTAGAGTTAGGGTGTGTTCATGCTTGTCTGTACCATCCCCTACTTATGCTGCTATGGCGTGGGATGCTTGGGGACTTCCCATGATGCATCTGTATGCATTCATATCCTATAAGCGCATAACTTGGCATCGTTAATCATTTGTGCGTCTTTTGTGCTTCGCGTCTCTCTCACCTCTCATCCTGTTGCTGTCTGCAGGTCCTACTGCCTCCACAGCTGCGGAGTCTGGATCTTTGACGTCACACACCTCCACACCTACTGTTCATTTCCATGTGCTGTCATTGTCTTCTTCTCATTATTATTTAAATTATATCTATAATATCTCCTTCGTTGTGGCATGGTGTCCTCTCATTCAAGAGTGTGAATAAGACTATTTCACATAATGTCACACTATGTCTGCTAATTTCATCATGTGCCCCAACTCCAATTTTTTCGCAGTCCCATAAAATGAATTCTCAGGAATAAAAACGAATCATACATAAGCTAAAGCCCTGTTAATAAGTTACAGTTTCAGACTGACACCAGTGTGGCAGCAATGGGAGCAGCGCCAGTTGGGCATCTGCATCGTCTGACTCTTTCATGCTTCCATAAACTCCACCGGCTTTGTTTGTGACTTCATGCGTCCATAATTACTGGACTTGCAATTCCACAAAAGCCACGCCAAGATCCACTTTGACTCTCTGTGGGCAGCTGGGGCAAAACACTGGGCTTTTTCTAAAGTCAATAAAATCAACACTTCATTTCAACCGACAAACACTTTTTCCTGGAACCAAACACACTTGTTTGGGGTCGCACGTTTTGAGTCACCATGTGTGCACTCATCAGCGCAAACCGGCGTGAACTGCAAAATGTGGACTGTGTGGTATGGGAGAGAATTTCTCTCCTGGACCACTAATTGGATGATGTGGCGACAGCACAAAACAGATGCAGTGTTTTCATGTGTTCGCCTCATGAGGGTTAGTTAATGGCTAAATTTAGACCAGAAAACACCTTGAAACTTGCACCTGCAATTAAAGCTGCAGTAAAGCAGGTGACAAAAACCATTTGTGCTCGGACAGCTGTCAATAAATAAAAAAGTTCCCAGTTTCCCATTTGTACATCTACCTAACTATCTATCTATCTATCTATCTATATACCTATCTATCTATCTATCTATCTATATCTATATATATATCTCTAGATAGATAGATAGATAGATAGACGAATACTTTATTAATCCCGTGGGAAATTCAGATCATCCACTAGCTTGTACACTTAACACATCACTGACATACATAAATCACATAAATCACATACGGAGAACATATTTACAGATACAGGAATGGAATGCAATGATGTGATTGTGTCAGTGTCAAGTAGGAAAGTGTTCTTGTGCTATTGGAGTGGATAGTGCAATAAAATATAAAATATATGTATATAAAAACAGCAGAAAAATATATAAATATCTAAATATATAAGAATATCTATCTATCTATCTATCTATCTATCTATCTATCTATCTATCTCTATCTATCTATCTATCTATCTAACTATCTATCTATCTTTCTTTTTGCCCGTCTATCTGTCCAGCCGTCCATCTAAAGAACGTGTGGATGTGAATATAGACATGCATTTATTTGTGTGCACGTCCAGATTCTTGCAAAGTTTTCACAATTTAAAAAACATGGTTAAGTTTACGCCAGGCCTTTGTTCATTAAACCAACCCAAAAGGAATTTGAATCATATCTCTCCAATAAAGTTTGGCCATGTTTTGGAGTCAAGGATTCCTTATATCCTCTATCGTTCAGTGAGCAGAGGGCTGAGGCCGGACGTCACAGAGCTAAGCCTTCCACTGGGTGATGAGTTCCAGGAGCGGCAGCACCAGCCCCACCTAAACAATCAGTTACACAGTATGTAAGGGAGCCGCCAGGCTACATGACACCTCTATGTGATAAACCGACCTTCCGCTCTTTGGTGACCGACCTTTGACCCATCGGGGGGGGGGTCACGCGTGAGGCCAGAGCCATCCATTGTCTGATCCTATCTCACCGTCTCCTTTCACCAGTGGTGCTTGTTATCTTTGACCCCCCCAGTATCTTTTGCCTAATTAGCCAACAGTGTTTCTGTTGAAGGCTTAGGTGCCGTCTTCTTTTCTCCTCCTCTTTCTTTCATTCTACTTGGTGTGTTTTTCACCGTTCTACATCCGTCTGATTCTAATGTGTTGGATAAACATTTAAACTCCCCCACACTCGGATTCTTGCCAGGGACAATATTGGAATGTCTAGACAAAAACATTATTTGTGAAGGTGCTTACAAACACACTTAAAAATAATGGGACCAATCATGGCGAAGTTTACTCCAATGTAATTGAATGTTTTTAGCTGCATGAGATGAGTCAAGTGTGAAAGCTGAAGAGAGAATAAGACTTCACTTGTCTATCATCCAATTCCTGCAGGAAGAAAAACAGATTTATACTGTACCAGTTTGTATTCAGAAACCAATAGGCCTCCTAAAATGTATGCATATATTCACAGTAATATGATATGTCACAAGGAGTGCTGAAGTTATTATTATTATTATTATAACAGGGCTAGATTAGCTGCTCCAAGTGGTCAAGCTTGTTTCTCTTTGGGAAAAGAAGAATTCCCCATTTATTTAGCATTAATACAAAAAAAGGCTAATCATACATCCACCCATTATATATAACTCATATCCTTGGTGGATCACAGGAGAAGATGTTGGAGGCCCACATGCAAACTACCATTCACACTCATTATCACACCTACAGACAGTTAACCTAACCCCATGTCTCTGGACTGTGGGAGCAAGCTACGCAGACAAGGGGAGACTGTGCAAACTCCACAGAGAGAGACCCCGGCCAAGAGGGGATCAAACAGGTATGTTATTGCTGTGATAGTAGTAACCACTGCACCACAGCGTATTGTGTAATGAGCTGTTATATTATGTGGTCAAATGTATGTAAACATAGCACCAACCCATGTTGGTTCTGTAACAATAACAACATTGGATCATGTCTGCTCCGCAAAGGAAATGAGCTCAAGGTCTTGTCATACCTCGAGTCTAAACCTCTTGTGTCCTGCTGTCAGTCAGAGCAGAGAGGCATGTGAGGCTCCTGCCAACAGTGCAAAACAAGCACGACCACTGCCAAGCTGCCACGGCTAAACACTCAGGCCTCGGTTTTTACCCCAGGCGAGGAGGGTGCCCCTGCATACAAACACAAATGTCCGATGGAGAGCCGAAAACAGAGACACACGCAAACCAAGCTTGAAAGCATTATCCATCGATAATTTATAGTAAACCAACGCCCAGTTTCTTAAATTAGATTTTCAAGGGGAATGATTTCATGGCCTCCTACTCACACTCAACTGTACATACACGCATCTCGACCAGCAGTTTTTAACTTCGTGACGCAGGCAGAGACACTGCCAGAAATCTGCAAGCCTTTCCTAAGTGACAGCTGGGGAGGAGAGAATAGACTGTTCCCTCTCTGTAGGCAGTGCTGTGATATACCATACTCTGCTATAAGGTGGCAGGACTGAGGTCTGACGTGCACATGTTATTTCTCGCCTGGTTAATGGACTGGAGGCAGTCAGGGGTCACGTCAGACATGTTGTGGCCGGGTGAGTCATGCTGTCCTCTCAGGGTGATGCATTTCTCTCCACTTCTCACTTCTTCTTGAGTCGTACTGAATTTCTGCGGTTTGCGTCAGGATCCAGACTTCAACAATTATGTGGATGCGTATATACTGAGCCGAAACTCTGCGTGGATTCTTCTACTTTTGGAATTTCAACAATCCATCTTGCACATAAAACAGGCATGTTGTCCCTCCACGCGACCCGGAACAGACCGGTTAGCAGGCACCGGTGATGTGGGCTTGTGTCTCCAGCAGAACCCCACTGGGTCTGGTGAAGCATCGACCGCAGTGTATTATCACTAGTGTAAAAGAAATTGCTCTATCTCTGCTCCATTTCACTTTTTCCAGGTCTCCCAATAGGAGGGAGTACACTCGTGCCTCTTCCTCGCCGCTGCAGTAAAAAGATGATGAGTGTCTGAGGAGCAGGGTTTGACACACAGCTCAGGCCAACTCGTGTTCTTATGAATCCACTCAGCTGCAAGCCAGATGACTCTTTATCGTCGAGACTCCCTCGCTGAAAGAGACACAGTGACTTATCACACTTATCTCACTCCATTTCTACATTGTTCAGTCGTTTTTATTAAACCTTTTTTTTTGTTATCTAAAGAAAAACACAAATACATACAGGCTACACATGTGCGCAAGACGTAGAGACTCTACAAAAGACAAAAACATCGCTAAAGGGAAATAGAGGTGACCCCTCCCAGCCCATCCCTGTATCCACTCCGCCGGTCTCTACAGAGCAGCAGTGCAGAAGGTCCTAGAGGTCATTTAAAGTGAATGCTGAGCCTCGAGGAGTACACAATGTCCACAACATGCATAATGTCCACAACATCCGTCACAACCCAAGCATAAAAAAGAGAGGGAGTTGGGAGGCTCCCAACACATGGCAACCATTTTTTTTTTGGGGGGGGGGGGGGGGGCTGCTGTGAATAAAAGCCCTTATCTAATTGGTCATTGAGAAGTTTGTGGTCTACTATATTCAAATCATTTAAAGGCTTTTTGAGTCTCATATGTCACAATTTTAGTTTATTGCCTTTTCAACATTTAAATTCAAAATGGAAAATTGAATTGAACATGAATTACTGACAGAGGAAAGAACCAAGCTGAACTTATGATGAAAGTAACCATTAATTCTAAACTTGACTCAAAGTAGCAGAGCAGTTTCAGTGCAATGAAAACAGCAGCAAAAAAGCCATTAACTCCTCCTGGATTTCTGGATTCTCACTCTCTCTCTCGCTCTGTCACCCATGTGTCAGTTTTTCCACTGTGTGTAGTGGCCCTTTGTGTGTGTCAGGGCGGTCCTCCTCACTCACCCGTGGCCTTGGCCGGGAGTCACAGGGGGGAGCTGCTTCTTTTTCCATCAGGCATGAGGGGCATGTTGGAGCTGAACCGTAGTGAAAGAGGTCCTCTCAGCCACTGGAGGGCAGTCACACTCTGCTGCAGAGAACAAAGTGTGTTTGTCCCTTATGTGGTTTAAACTTGGTTTAAATGCTACTTCTGAAATCTCTTTTATGGCAGAATGTAATGTTGTAATAATCCTATAATACTATAGTTTTAAACCAAAGTTTAGTAATGTCAGACAATTGTCAAGAGAAGGGTCAGAAATCCAGGTTATGACCCTGAGACTTGAGTTTATTTTGTAAATCTGGACTCTTTCCATCTGAGTCGAACACAGATACAAACAAATACAGTCAGCCAGTGAACATATTGGATAACAAAAGGGACACACACAGTGTCAGGGTCTTCATGCAAACAGAAAGTGTGTTGCCTTAATTCAAAATATTCTTGATAACTTTAAACTATACTTGCGAGGTCTGACAAATTTGTGCGGGCCAAAATGTTGGTCTCCACTTGGTATTTCCGTTTGGGATAGAATTGGTGTATGTGTGTGTTTGATAGTGTTTGTGTGTGTGTGTGTGTGTGTGTGTGTGTGTGTGGTGCGTGTGTATATATACTCTCTATGCTGACATGAAGCCTGCTGGAAACACTAAGTAATGTTCTCTTTGAAGCTCCTGGACCAAAATAATGATCTCCCACAGCAGCAGTTGAAATGACAACAGAGGTCAAGGTCAAAACCCAGGTGAGACATGTGCTGACTGACCTTTGACCTCAGATCAAAGTTGACCAAAAGTGTCTACAAATGCTTTACAAAAAGTTATTTGTAAAGAAATATGTCCGGTGTGTTTCAAAGCTTCATGGTTGTAATGTTTAAAGATGTCATAGGCCCTGGTGATCACTAAATGCTTTCTTTGGTATCTACACTGTGTATGTGTTTATGTATTGAAACCACCAGATGGCAGTAGTAGAACAAAATACAACACAATTCATATTAAAGTTCTGTCAAGTCCTTGAGAAGTGATTGTTTTGGCTGCAAAATTTTGGTTTTCTTCTTTTATTTTTATTTCTACTTGAGTTGCAGAGACTAAAAACCAAAGCTGCAGTGGATGTTTCACTCAACAATTCCTGTCCATATGCAAATAGAACAGTTGGGTTTGAGTTGAAAAACTGTGGAGGACCTCATGCATCATTCACCATCTACATTAACGTCCTAAACACAACTCACAGTAATTTCTCTGCTGCCTGAGGCGCGCTCACAATAATGCTCTTTTCAATTCACATTACAGAAATAAGACACACTTGGGCTGCTAAGCCACATATTTCTGGTATATAATTATAGAACTTACATTAAGTACCTCTTCTAATTAAATCATTAATCTGCCACATTGTCTATAATAGTATACTGTACTTGGAATCAAATTATATAATTAAATTGAGAAATTTGGAAGTAAATTATACTAGGATGGCACTCACACCTCTTCCAACCTCAAAAGAAAGTGATAAAAGAAAATTACTGGATTTGCACCTTTGTCCAGATCCATGTCAAAATATATTATAATGCAGCAGCTTCAATAACCCTGCCCCCTGTGAAACCACATTTAAATCCACTTGATTCTCATAGATCTATATTGGTCCACGCGTTATGTCTTGGGGAATTTGTGAAATCGTCAAAGAAGGTGAAAATTAACTGCTAGATCTGAATCTGCACCAAAATTTAATGGTTTCTTTCCTGACTCATATCCCCTCCTTCCACCAAGTTTTGTTATAATCCAGATTTTGTATATGTATATATAGACAATATAAAGGCTAAGTCACATTAGTACATGAAAGTTTTTCTCGTCAGTCTTTGAAATGTGTGCAAGATGTTCTGACTCACAATCGGATCCTCTTTGCTAAAAGAACACAACACAGACCACTTTGAAAAAGGTTAAATGAAACCAGGACTTTATGAAGAGACATTTATTAGTTCAGTAGAATACATCACCATCATAATCATCACCACCATCATCATGCCTAAGAGCAGCAGCAGCAGCAGCACTTCATTTCCTCACCTCCGCTGTATGTCAGATGCAGTGAGGCGCCCTATAGTTTCTCTTAATAATGATGATCTTATCTTATCAAACTCATCTCCATCTGAAAGTTCCTCAGCTCCGGTTCCACAGCCTAAAAACCTCTCTCTGGCTCCGACTGTTCCTCAAGTCCAAAGGTCACGGCTTCCAAAAGCAGATGAAGTGTTGCCAAACGCTCACAAGTCGAGGTCATGTGACACATCGACGTGTTGCTGCAACGCTCCACTGGCATTGTTCATTGTCATGGAACCAGTCTGTGGACAAGGCGATCCACAGCGAGGATCCTGTTCCGATCTCGTGAATACCTTTACCTCGGGAACTATCAATTATACAGAGTCCTAACAGAATCTAGTATTTACATCGTTGAAATAGTTAATATTGTGTACTGCATTAGCAAACAAGAGAAGAACGATGACAACATCAGTCTAGTATACAATAGTACTACAATAGTATTCACATGCACTAGTACACAGTGTCATACTTGTCAAACATAGACCATAGAATTTATATTTACAAAATGTTCACAGCTACATTCTAGTTTTGTGTGTGTATATGTGTATTGTGTAATGGATAGATATATCCAGAAATGTATTTTTTTTATGGTACATACAGTAACATGAAGTTGACACTGCACAACCTGTGAGGATTATGGATATGAAACCATAAAAGTGGAGGAAAAAATACAGTTTGGATACTGGGTTATTGCTCAGTGCATTTGATGTATAATGCCTGTAATATTGATCAGTATTGATAAATAACCAGCCAGTCTTTACTTACTGTTTGATAACACAGTAACTTAAAGTGATTGGTCCAGTAAATCAAATCCATCAAACCAAATGATAAATTGCAAAAATAAAAGCCCGGAAATCAAAAAACAATATTTTCCCAATTTACATTATTGTATATCAATAAATACACATGAAGTGGAAACAAAGTGTGTACAAATCATACAAACATCTGGCGAATTGACACTGGAAGAAATCTGATGGTTCACAGAACAGAATCATGAACACCCCTCTCGTTCGGTGAAGCTTATCTCGGGTGTTCACACACGGACTGGTACAAAATCTCCCTGCTTACAACTGCTGCGGAAAGAAAAGACTTTCTTATTATTTACATTTCTATCTGGGGAAACGACACGAAGAGTCACAACAACCGCAAGCCATTCCCTTTAGTTTGAGGAGACGTAATAGATTACAGTATTTACACATCTTAGCTACATGATAATATTCGTCAACAAACAGTGACGGCTGCTCCCAGTTTCTTTGCAGTGCTCGGGCAAATGTCTCCTCTCGCGTCGATGGATTTAACCATGAATAATACCAGAAATGACCAAGTATCCCATCTTGTGCTTCTTTTTTTTGGTCCGCTCCCTCTGCAGACTCGTCTTTAATACAATCCCGTTTCCTCTTCGTTCATATTTGTGAAGTAGAAAATCAGTTAATCGGGTATGTGTAGGTATCTATTTAGTTTTCACACCGACACCTATAGCATGCCATGCGACGGTGCCATCGACACAGCCACCTGGACGTGGAGTCAGTCGTGCCTCTATACTGTGTGTACCCAGTTTGTGTGCAGGTGGACACTGACCCTCTGCAGTGCTCAGGCCACAGAGGCCAGCTGAGATAATATGCTCCGACGGTCTGATGTGATATAACATCCTGTTTCCTGCAGTCCTCTGTCCAGGCACACCAGAAATATGGCTGCCCACGCATTAAAACACACCAGCCAGCACATGGGGGAATTACATGACCTTTTTTTTTCCAGTTTAACTTTTCTATCCAGTCTTTGTTGGAAAAGTCTGTATCTTAATATGAAGATGGAAGCTGGGTAAGTTAATGGGGGGTTACAGAATGAGAACTGGGTGCGGCTTCAGGTTTTGGGCGTTAAAAGTTCAGGTTTGTGGGTCAGACACTGCGGGGGGCCCTCTCCAGCTCGTGGGTCCTGCGGTTACGGCCCTTCTGCCTCTCTTGCAGGTGTTTCCACTTGGCTGCCAGCCCCTGAGCGTGCATGTGGGAGTGAGGGTTCACCAGCACCTTCTGCTGCTGCTGCTGCTGCTGCTGCTGCTGGCGCATGTGTCCCTGCTGCACGTGGTGGGCTTTCTGCCTCCTGTGCTTCCTCTCCCGCTTCCACACCTGCTCGCAGAACTCGTCCACGGTGTTCAGGGTCGGGTGATTCACCAAAGATAAGAAGTCCCGGTACCACAGCTTTTGATTCGGAGATTCTCGAGGTGAGGAGAATTCCAGGGCGGGGGCGCTGGCTGCGGCCTCCTCGTCGCGATGCAGCAAATCCTCCAGGCGCTCGGTGTCGATGACCTCCAAGGTCACCTTCAGAAGTGTCTGCATGAAGCCGTGCTCCACTGCCTGGCACAGATAGGTGCCTGAGTCCCTCTTGTTGAGTGTGCGAATCAGCAGCCCCTGGTCGGTGCGGACGAAGCGCTCCTCTGATTGGATCTGTGAAGTGATACAATTGTGTGCGATAGAAACAGAGTGAAGGACAAAGAGATAAAATAAATTGAATTGAACATTTCAAAATAAGCTTTCATGACACAATTCTTCCTTAAACTCTAATCTGTTATGACTCATGCTGTTTTAATTTGACAAAAATGTATTTCAGGTGAGTCATCTGTGGTATTAAATATTAATTAAATAATACTCTGTTTTCTATAATACTCCTACTTACAATGTCATTATTCATTCAGATTGTATCTGTGCATATTTCAGTCACAGAGCTCACGTTAGAATTTGTATTACAGCAGAACAGAGTCAGTGGTTGGCCGCCTGAACTACCAAGCAATGTTTTTATGAGGCGATGTTTTTGTGACGTGAAGATTTTGTGACATGATGATTGTGTGATTTGGTGTTTGTGTGATGTGATGATTGTGTGACATGATGATTGTGTGTGAGTTGAGGGTTTTACCAACCTCTTGTTTGCGTTCGTCAGTTGAACGCTGATACTGCCAATAGGTCAGGGCTCTCTGAGACTTGGGGCTGCATTCGAGAAAGGTGCTGCTGTTCTCCACTCCATACACCGTT
Source organism: Pleuronectes platessa (assembly GCF_947347685.1). Taxonomy (NCBI): domain Eukaryota; kingdom Metazoa; phylum Chordata; class Actinopteri; order Pleuronectiformes; family Pleuronectidae; genus Pleuronectes; species Pleuronectes platessa. Next base: position 11,588,349 of record NC_070632.1, on the reverse strand, counting down.
TTGTTCAGAGTCGATTGGCCGCTCAGTTCATCTACATAAAAAACAGAAAAGGGTTTGTTAGTGAAGGTTTTCTCTTATTTCATGCTGATATTGTTGGTTCATGGCTGAGTGTCCTGTGTTTCCTGTTTTTAAGCAAAAACAATGGAAACAGCTCTGAAGAGCCACATGTTGTGAGTTGTGAGTGTTTCTCTGATGGAAAAGTACTGACTGTTCCTACAACAACGACAGCATTTCACATCATTCAACATCACCCTGTCTCTTTTCTTATCACACATCATCATGAGCAGAGAGGCAATCCCTGCAGGAAACAGGCTGAAACTAAAATCGGGGTTTTATCCTGGGACGTATTTAGAAGTATTCCATCCAGTCAGAGTCGTTCTGCACTGTGAGGTCAGATGTACTCGGATTGGTCCGCTGCTGTAAATGTCCTGTGTCTTATGTCCTGTGGTAAATTCAACGATTTATACTCCACTGGCACATATTATTATCTCCTCATCATTTCGAATACAACTTTTGTTCATGTTTCTGCTACTTTATAGAACATTAACTCTGAGATTTTGACCACACAATAAAAAGTTTCTGGGTAGCAAAGAAGTATTCTTTTGGGGGTGGGGGGGGGGGGGGGGGGGCAAAACTCCTCCACCTCAACTTTCAATAGAATCTGATTTGTTCATTCTTCTCCAATTAAAGAAACGTGAAGTTAAGAAAGAGAGACTGTGCATCAGACCACTAAGCCCATAAGCGGTGCAGTGGAGTGGAGGGCTTGGCGACAGAGAGGAGGCTCGGAGGAATTCTGACCATGTTAATTATAATCTTCACGCGGACCAACGCTAATCTTCAGAAACACATAAAACACACACAGACACACCACAGCACATTCTGCTGGATTTGTTCCCCAGCCGCTGCTTTGAGACCATTGCTACGATCAAAACACAACCTCAACACAATGGCTCCTTTTGTTATTTAGCCAGAAAACTAGCCTGACACGTTGGGTTTGTTATCTGTTTCAATGCGTCATCTGGAAATTGACTGTGTATTATGATTCTTGTCAGAGCTTGTAAAAATACCTTTGTGTTCTTACAAAAATATCCATGAATATATTAACGAATATGGTTTTTAGGTACCGTTGTGTTGCAGATCCGAGCATTGTGTGAGTGGGTCTCCGTTCCTGATATCCTGTCTCCTTGTTCTCCTGCAGAAACACAAACATATAAACACAGTCATGACTCAGCAGTTCTGTTGCGTGTATGGCTTTGTGGGAATGTATGTGTGTGTGTGTGTGTAGGTGTTTATTTGAATGTGGTGTGGATGTGCGGCGGCAGCGGAGGCCAACTCCAATAGATAAACTAACAGCAGCCACTCTTTGCGCCACCATAAGCATTATAGAATAGCTTTAATTACAGGGTGTGTTCAACAGAGGAATTCATATCTAATCAATCACTCCAGTCTCTGGTTGGCAGATGCAAAGGAGATGGAGTTTCATGTACAGTATCAAACATAAACCTGCAGGTATTCATCAGTAAACAACAATTGAAGATACTATGGAGACACCAAAGCAAACAGGTAACTTCACCCTCCCAGTCTCCCATTGTTCTGACTGAGCGCTGCTGTGCTGGTAATTGGAGGACTGAGGAGTTTGCTGCTTGAATTCTTGAATGTAGGACTCTGGAGTCCAACTACCAGTCGGAACAGGATACTCTGCAGCGAGCACTCCAATCGATAAGCCCCATGGAGCTGTGAGTGGGAGGCTCCACACACATGTGCACATCCACACAGATCAGTACGCTACTACAACCGCACAAGCACCGAACCTCTAACACCTACCTCACCCCTGGTTCACCCAGACAGCCTGCAGACATCGCTGACATGAATCCTCATTTACAGTAAACAAATGAGGTTATATTTCCAGCTTTCTGGTCGAAATACGACCTCATGCCTTCGGGGGATTTTGGCAAATATACAAAGCCTGCACTGTAAGTATATTCTAGCTCCAGTCCTGCATCACAGGCTGCACAGGCTACACATGTCCTCAATCTGAACATGAAACCACTTCTATATATATAGTTCGGTTTTACTTCTATAAAGGTTAATCTATATTTTAAACAAATTCAACCCTTAAACAACCAAACAAGTAGTCTAACATGTGTTCTAAATTTGGCGTGTTGAAATCTAAAGCAGGTTGTTCTTATTCTCCAGTTACATCGGTCCTCTGAACTTTTACAGTGAATTAATGGACTTTTTCTGATGAGACACAGAAAATCCTAACTGTGCTTCTACAGACTTGTTTCTAACTTCAACAATTCAAGTTCTTTACCTAAACACACGTTAAAATATCTGCGATCGGATGCATCATATTTTTAACACATGCTCAGTGATTATAGAGCTCATTCTTCATGGCGTACGAGGTGTCAAGCAGCTTATGAAGTGCAACGGCAGGGTGGCAACATGATAATCATGAATGTGGAGAATGCATTCAGTACCTCTTGGCCATGGGAAAGTATCTTGAGCACTCAGCGCCGTCCCATGCACAGTACGGGTCCCTCGCCAGGCAGCATTCGGCACAGGCCTTCCCGTAAACCTCACACCGATGCAAAGGCATCTGGGATACGCCGATGTCTGAGCCCAGGTACAGTTGTTGCTGTGCAGGCAGAAGAGAAAAAGAGTCAGATATTCTTTGTCTTACAAGCTTGTCTTACAAGCCAGTGTTCTTTGAATAATACTCCAGTGTTTGTCTTATATTTTCCAGCAAGTCCGGAATGTGGACAGATCGTCACTGTGCACGTGCTCAGCTCCCTCCTGCCTGTCAATTAGTAAACTTCTTTTATCTCTCTCTGCCATGTAAGTTGATGAGCTAGTTGTCTTCTACGTGTGACAACACTTTGGTTTATCTCAAAGTGTTTAAAATCTGCAGACAAGGCCACTCTTTGCTGTCTTTCAGAGCTGCAGCAAGGAGCGTCAATCTGAGGAAAAGCTTTTCACTCTCTAAGAAACTGGTTTGACAGACACAGTGGTCACATGCCACATTTTTCATATTTCATCATTTTCCACGCAGAAGCTCAGTTGAATTAATGATTAGTTTCACTGAACTCAATCTCACTGAGGAGATATTATCTTTCAGAATAACCCTCATGTTTTGTTCCACTAAACATATTTTCTATAGTTTAGATATGACTTCATTTACATTTATTTTTCATGGAGTTTTAATTTAAAGATTAAATTAAATTAAATTAAATTAAATTTAAGAACTACGTTCAATACCTGTTTGGTTGAAAGTTCCATGGCTGTAATGGCTGTTGGCTCCTGTAAAAAATGAAAACAAAATAGAAAAATAATTATCAGACAACATTCAATGATCATACAGTCGTATTTAACCCTGGTACCTCACGTATAGCATGTGACGAGAGTATGACTTACTCTAAACACCGTCATTTCCTCCAACAGCACCTCCTCCAGGTCATGCCAGGAGCCTCGGGGGATTGATACCACTTTCAGAATCGTCCCGATGTCTGACACACAATGGAAGCACACAACCTGAGTTAATATCTGCCCCGTTCGGGTATGTTTATTCATATATTTCTGTCAGTCACTTGATGGTTGTGTACCTGTGCCTATGAACATAACGTCATACTGGCCATCTTCAGCTTCTACTTTATCCACCACTATCTGGGTGAACTGGTAGTCCACATCTGTTTTGACTATGATTGGTCGGTTGTTAATGGGGTAGACGGGGTTGAACATGGCAGGGTGGCTTCTGGCAAAGGTGACCACCTCATCAGGAAGGTCCTTAGTTGTATCAAAGCCTCCGAATGTCTTGCTTGGACACTGTGGAGGGAGATCATTGTTATAACACTTAGGATGTGAAGAGGAATCAGCTTTAAGATCCTCAAATCAATCCAGTTAAGAGCATAGGACTCACTGTGCCAGGCCGGGGGTAGGGCACACGTCCCTGGAAGGGCACCCACTGATAGTTGGGTCCGTCTCTGTGAGCGTAAGGACCCAGAAACACTCTCCTGATGTCGGTCATGCTGTACATACAGACAGCCGAACCTTTGAAGATGTTGCTAATGGGCAGAAAGAACGAGTCAAGAGAAGGAAAGGTGAGGTCTTTGTTCAAAACCACAGATCACGCACTCTCACACAAAACTATTCCATCGTCAGCCAAAGTACCTGGAAGTGGTAAAAGCTGCGTAGATGATTGGGCTCTTGGGATCCTTCGTGCTCATGAGGAAAACGTCCTCTGAAAGAGAAGGTAATACACATTACAGATTTATCCTCCACTGAGACGGGGGAACTTCATCTCCGTGAGATGATGTGTGAGACAGGTTTCCAGGTGCCGGAGCAATCACTCACGTAGTTCATCGAAGTGGGTGTCTATTCCGTTACTGCCAGGCACCGAGCAAATGAGCCGAGCTTTCAGGAAGGTGGTCCACTTGTTGACGAGACTCCTGTGACCTCCCAAGTCGTTCTGTTGGACAGATCGGAGGTTCAGGTTCAGCAGGGAGGTTCAATTATCTAGAAGCTACAAGATTATCGTTCATTTTCAATCACCTTCCATTTCCTTTGACGGCCACATAAAAACGATTTCTCTTTCAATTTTATCAGTTGCATTTCCTCTCTTAGCCAGATAATATATCATGTGATAGAAGATTTTAAGATCAGGTCATGAAGTAACTCATGGTTTCTTTGGTAAATAAAAACATTTGTTGATTCTATTACTTTTTATAGTCAATTTACAAGACTGTCGCCAATGGTCATTCTTTGCATTACATATACTTTAAACTTACATATTTAAAAGCTCACTGTATACAATATAGTTTATGTAAAACACATGAGGCAAACTATATTATTATTTGTTGAAGGTGAAATCTATATGTACTATATAAATGTATAAATAATAAATAATTGATTTCTAGGTGGAGTTTAAAAGAACAAAATACTCTGATGGACTAAAATCTTCCACCACGCACCCTAATAATCTGTGTCTGTGTGCTTTACAGTGTAGTGGTTGTTTTCAAAATAGCACACAAACACAAGCATGAAATGCTAACTCATAAAATCTTGTCCCTCTTGGTGTTGATTTATGACAGCAAGTCCACAGGCCCCAATTAATACCACATCTTGCATAAATGATGTTTTGTCTTGTGATGACGACAGCAGATTCCTGACATTCTGGTTAATCAGGCCTTTATGGAGGAGGCATGATATGCAGCTACATAGATGGAGGGGCTGAGGTTCGCTCGACAGATCTGAAGTCAGTTTGGTGTTTTTCCTGCTCAATGGATACGAATGGGATTCGGAGCATTAAAGCTGATACAAGTCCAGTGATTTGACAAAGATCCCCGGGAGCTGGAGGGTGTGGACGAGCCAATCAGTGCCAAAGCTTGACATTAGGATAACAGTGCTGCCATTGACAGGTTCTTTTCCTCTCAGGTTCCAGTGACATTTAACGTTTCTCTCAGGTTTCTGTCTTCGGGGCTGATTGCACAGAGCATAACAAAGCCCACTCTTCTCCAGGCTAAAAATAATCCCAGATAACAGCCCCTGAAAGCTGCCATTATAAAAGCCACTCAGACACCGGTCAAGTGTTTTTCCAGATACAGCGGCTATTTGGCATAATGTTGGCGTGAAAGCGTCTGTGCGCCATTGTCTCTCTCCTTTTGTGTGTGTTCTTTTGTGGGAGGCAGCTTGTGTGACTGTGTGTTGGTGTCAGCGTGCGTGTCGTACTTTGCAGAGCTGTCCGATGCGAGCGTGTGTGGCCTTGCCGGCGTGCTCTCCATCCATGGCATTCTCTCTGAAGAACAGGTAGATTTTATCGTCTTCCGGGTTGTCACTCTCTGGAATCTGATGAATGCCCACAAACCTGGGATCTGCAACGCATCCAGAGACACATATAAAGATACATAAATCAAGGTGGTAAGAAATTTAATTTAATTTAATTAAATCAAACTTTTGAGTCGCCAGATAAGCTATAGATTTTTTGACTGAATTAAGATAAAAAAAAAAGGAATTACTTAATAGTCTGAGGCTAAAAAATAGGGACCATCTCATCCTGATTAGAGACCAGTTTGGTGCATCATCTCTCATTGAGATCACAGTTATTGAGATTGCTGATTTCATTATTATATTTGCCAGACAAGCACAGTCTTCTGCATATATAGAAGTAAAACATTGTCTTATACAGTAGCTACTGATAACATCTCAAATGGTAGAAAATGAATAATTCTTGAGGTAGTCAATTAAATACATTCTATTTGGTAAATACAATACATTTTCAATTTGATAAACAATAATCATGCCAAACTAAGTGTACCCAGTCAAATGTATGGAATGCTGAGCTCAGATCCAACAAAAAGAAAAGTGACATTTCAGAGTCAACTTGCAATTTCAACTCTACAAAAATATATATTTTTTAACCCATCATGAATATGGACAAGATGAGCAATGATCTCCCCTGTTTTCTCTCACCATTGAGCCACCGGGAGTCGTGTTGCTCCGTCCTGATTGGGTGATGATCGCCAAGAGTGCGAAAAATGGCAAAGTCCCGCCCCATGAAGTCAGCTGACGTTCCAGCGTACAATTCCCCATCTGAGAGAACAAGGAACTAATAGTGTTAGCAAGAGAACACAGGTTGTGGGTAGTGATGCAGGAGTTAAACTCGGGGTGGGGGCATTGTTCAGGGGCTTAGCAGCACAGGTAGGAATTGGAGTCCTGAGAGATAACAGACAGTGACAGCCGTGATGCGGGAAAGGCGAGGGAAGGAGGAACGGCTGGAGGGACCGACGAGGAGGGAGGGGACAGAGGTGTGATAAAGGGGGAGTACATAATCATACTGTGAGGGGGAGAGAGAGAAAGCGGAGAGGAGATCAGGGGAGACAGGCTAGAAAATGGCCATCTGCTGGGTTAAACGGCGAGCTGTAACACAATGTGACTGGTGAGGAATGGGGGGTAAAGAGGGAAGACGTGTTCACACAGTCCTGCTTTATTTGTTTAAAATATAAATTGAGGATTCAGTGTGAAGAAAGCTCACAATATAAAGTAAAGTGTCATCTGCAATTCACACCCAACACTTGATAGAGGTTTACATCCAGATTGAAAATAGAGTTTACAGGGCTGTCAATGAGGGAGTTCCCAGTGCGTAAATACAAACTACAGAGCATAAACGCTTGTAATGAATGACAGGAATCCCCCTGATCTGTCATTCACATTCACTTTACACACGTTGCATCAGAGGAAATGAAAGGGCAGAGGTGCAGAGGGGTGAGTTTTCGTGACTCCCAGGTTTTTATACGACCTCGCTGCAACACACAGAAGAGCAGCACCGTGCGTCCGCTCTTAAACTCACCAAGCAGCATGGAGGCAGTGAGCAGCTTGGGATCATAGGGACTCTTCCCCCGGCCATTTTCAACGTGAGGCTCCAGTCTGAACACACTGTCCTGAACAGAGAGACAGAGGAGAAACATCAGGAGTTGTTTTCTCTGGGAAACCCCAGAACTTTGGCACATTCAGTTAGCCAGACAATCGCGGGGATTGAGCAAATTAAGCAGAATTGTCCATAAAATTATTTGTAAACCATGATGTTGCTAAATGCTTCACACATGAATCACAGAAAAACAACTGGGTTTAAAAGTGCAGTTAACTCCCCCCCCCCCCCCCCCCCCCCCCCCAAAAAAAGCAAGTAGCTGTTTTAACAAGCATACAAACGACAGAGAAATTAAAAGTCTTAACCCGCAGATAAATAACACAGTATAATTAAAAGTATTAAGAGAAATCCAAGAGAATTATTGAGACCAGTGCAGATGTTTACAATTATGTTTCCACCAGCACACACTGGAGCAGAGAAGGATGGAGATTGAAACGAGTGAATTGCATTACCCAATTACGACTTGCTGACCTCAACGCTGATACGAAACCCATCAGATGAATAACAACTCAAGGTTCTGATCTATACACAGCAAGTAGCTCTGAGATACTTCCTGCCTCTAATTGTCCGTAAATAGCCAACTAATGAATAGTAAATGCACATTTACTAAATGTCTGACTCAGTGACATTTGAAGGAGGAGAAGAGCAATTTCCTTCGCTCATACTCGAATGAACCCACACATAAGTTCCATGTTGTGAGGGTGGATTGGAAATCCTGCAGTCTATGAAACCCTGAGTTAAATTTTCCACCTCAGTCTGCTAAGTGGAACCATTTCTTACCATGTACTTAGCGATCATTTATTAGGAGGAGAATGCGCTCACACCCAAATTTCTAATGCTCACTCTTTACAAAACCCAGTTAACTTTTTATAGCTCAAAACCAGGATGATGGATAATTGTTTTTTTAACAGAAAGTGGAGGCAGTAACAGATACAGTTTGTAGCATGTGTCTTTACCTCTGGTTTCTTGCCCACCTCCAGGTAAGAGCACACAGGGTGGAAGGCTCCGGTCCCACACACGTACAGGTGAGTTTGGTTGAATGGCTGCAACACCTTGACGAAATTCGAGCACTCCCTCTGGGACAGAAAAGAAAAAGCATCAGGATTGATTCACATTGTTTCGAAACCCATTTAAAGCCACAGTTTCAATGTCTACTCAACACTTTGTACCAAACATCGCTCAGACACGTGCTGGACTTGTTCTATATGAACTCAGCTATATGAGCAATGTAATTTCCCATGGAGTTATGAGAAAATGACATCATAATAACAAACAATGCAGTCAACAAACCTTAACCATAACAATCCCATACCAGCCAGAATGATATTACTTTACATTAATTGAAGCTGTCTGTCAGTGCAACAGTGATGTAACAGATTCTACTTATGTTTCATAATGTTACAGTATATATAAAGCGCTTTATTTAATAGTTTTGTCTCTTCTTGTGTTTGTGTGTGTGTGTGTGTGTCTGAAGCACAACAGGCATCTTTATAAGTCGTATGCATTGCTCGGGGCCATATGGCACATTTCCTTGTGCCCTGGCAGCACGTGTTTGAGCAAACTGGATATGTCATTGCATCGAGTTGGGAAAAAAAAGAACGCTGAAAAAAGAAAGAATACCACCACAAATTATGCATGACTAAGTACATCTGGCTTTACTGGGTCATCGGCAGGCAGCAATCTCTCTTTGTGTAAGCCTCTGTTGTCATAGACGCAGCTGTCTGTCCAAGGATTTACGTAAGTATTACATATTTACTGCAAGCTGTGTCCCAGTATGTATCTACCTATTGTCTTTGCACTGGGATACCTAAAGATTCAGCATAGCAACCTATCTAACTTTTCCCCCTTACATTTGTGTGTCATCAGACCTTTCACACCCTATATCTCTCTCTTTCCTCTCTGCTTCACTGTTCCTCTACACCTCCCTTTCATTCTCACTCTCCTCCAGCTCCACAGCAAAAAGGACCACCCCTCTGGGACTTATATTCATCCAATCCCATGATGTTTATAGGAAAACATAACCCTTCAAATCAGCCATACAGAACGGTAAAAGGTCAGAGCTCGCCCTGCTCTGGCCAATGTCCACAGTGTGAAGTCAAGGCATAAACAGTAGAGCCATGATTTGACATTTTAGCCTTTTGCCCTAGGCTGTATCGCAGATAGAATTCATAACACAGCTTTTTAGGGAGAAGAGACAGCCTCTCAGTGTGTTTACACAGAGTTTCACCACACCACACAGGCCGTCTCTAAAACTGCACTTGGCCAGATACAGGGAGATGTGATGCTTGGCTTGTCATGCAGGGGTTGAGTAAGGTAAGGGGGCTGAAAAGGCCCCGGGATCCTAAAATGCAACCACACAAGATGTTTCGCATGAAACTTTAACTTCAACCCATCAAAGTTAATGAAATATTCTTATACTGAACAAATAAATACACTGCGCAACTTTAGAAACCCCAGATGTGTCAGTACGTGTGGTTTGTTCTCATATACATTACTGCAGGGATCAGTGTAAGACTGATGGCTTTCATAATTGAAAAGCCACAAAAAAAAAGAATATTGACTCCTTTCCCATTGCCAGTAGAAAGTAAGTCACATTTGTGTCGGGCATTGAGAAGCTCTCCTCATCGCGCTGACTTGCCAGTGTTGCTTTTTGTATGATATGATTATAGTTCTGTAAAAGACAATAAGTTCACAAATGTTCATAGCTGTATACGTGCAACGACCTGGGTGTTCAATGTGTGTCATATGGTTGCATCGAAAAGACGCATCAACGTCTGGACCGCAACAATGAAGAGAAAGAAGAAATTAGCTTGTTCACCCAGGTGTCCTGTTTCTGTCACTGCTGATTGTAAAAACCTGTTTCTACCGAAAAGGCATTTGATCTAGGAGTGAATGTAGATTTAAGAGATTAACATAGAAAAACTGAAGTCTAATTACATGGGAACACGGATCCCGGAATAGCGTATATGTAATAATTCCCTGCGGTACGGTTCTACCCTCATGTCCGACAGAAAGCAGCATCATGATTTCCCTGGCTTCATTCTACAGAGTGCCCAGAGGCTTGATAAGTGATTAAGGTCACATGGTGTTCAATCTTGGCTCTGAGATTACGATCAGACCTATTGCGCGCTATGTGATGTTTTGTCCATATAACAGATTAGATGTGTGAACTCACTGGAATAAACAAGCTGAAACATTGAAACAAATCTTAAACCGTCTGTGATTAAAAGGCCCTACAGATGTAGTACATACAGCCAGTGTAATCCCAGTGCAACTACATCATGAGCTTTAATATGGGACCTGCAGAATTGCAAATTGTTTATAATAGCGTTATAACATTTCCCAAACATCTGTGGGAGTGGAGGAGCAACCTGCTAACACCCACTCGCAGGATGGATGGTTTTAGCTCTTACCGAGAGATCTTTTCCTGCCCACTTGCATTCGTCTCTCTTGGTGGGAGAAGCTGGCCAGGGGATCTGCAACACAAACACATTCCCCGTGCATGTTAGAAAAGAATCACCTGCCCCGGAATGCATTTTTTTTTACAGATGTGAGTCGATGCAGCCGCTGCTCGTGTGCATGCATGTGTAGACATGGGGGTTGAAGGGGTCACAGTGCGATTTGTTATCCACTTTGTTTCAGTTTGCTCCATTATTTATCCAGGTGTGCAGAGAGCAGCTAACATGCCTGGCACAGTGTGTGATCGTGCGCGGCAGCTCTGGTCTGAAATATTCATGGGGCACTTTTCTGTAGAAACAGAAAAGAGAGTCCCGAGACACCTGAGCCCCTGACCGGCACTCTGGGCGGAGACGCAAGCAGACCTGGAGTCGTGAAAGGATGAAGCTACCAGACTGAATCAGACAGTGATTTTTACCTGTGCATAGTCTTTGCTGATATTGAGGAGGTTGAAGGAGAAGATGTGGTCCTTGGCCCCGACGATGAGTCTTCCTTTCTCCTCGTCCAACAGGAAGGTGTGATAGGATGAACTGTTGGCCAGACCTTCAAACGTCACAAGGTTATTCGACTCCAACATTTCTATAACGAAAAAAGGAAAGAAACGTGGTGATCAGCACAATATAATCGGCACTTTACGAAAATCCCACCATGAGAGCTGAAGAAAACCCATCAGATTGATATTTCTTTAAATTATTATATTGAATCCGCAGTGTCTACTATGACATGGAAAACATACAAGTTTAAAAAAACCTTAAGTATTTCCAACCATTTTTCCGACCGTCTACAATTTCTGTGACCACAGGTTCACCCCTATATTCACCAGTCTGCTTGTTCAGTGGTAATGTGCCCCATACATTTGAGGATCACTGCTCTTTGCCTCCAGCACATGATAAATAAATCAAGGACGTACATTTGGTTGTCTCGCCCCCACACACAGATGTTCCTCTTTTATACCCACTGCTCCTCAACATTTTATGTTTGCTTGAAATGGTACAGCTTGGCCAAGCGAGGCGACCGGCAGATGACGAAGAGCCACTGCCAAGATCAAACTGCACTGGGCAGGTAATGCCAGCACTGGGAGCCAATGATCAAACTGCCTGCGAGGAGAAGCGACCTTCACCCAGAGCAGCCGAGCAGAACTCGCTAACAACTCACTGTGGAAAACTGGGAGAATAATGTCATATTGCTCCCACTAACATTAGAATTACTGCACACCACATCAGCTATTAGGGAACATTACTATGGGCTACAGCTCACATTTTGCAGTGTAATGCGACAGACGTCTGCCAAGTCTCACAAAACAGCGACATTTGCTTGCACAGCGGAAAGCCAAGCATTTCATTGAAGCTCTCATTACCGTAATGACCTCCAAAGGGGGCACTACGACTATGACATTATTACACCTTTTGTGGAACATGTGAAGACACAAATACTTTCATAGCTTGTCCTCGCTCACATTTTGTTCTCACCCGCAAAGTCTAACCACACAATGACCAGCCCCCCCCCCCCCCCCCCCCCCCCCCTCCCCACGGACCACCCACACAAAAAAGGCTGGAGAGCTGTGGGACAGGGAGCAACTGATTCCTCCGGTGTTGTCTTTCTCTGCCTCCTTTTTTCTCCATATCTCTCTCTCTCTCTCTCTCTCTCTCTCTCTCTCTCTCTCTCTCTCTCTCTCTCTCTCTCTCTCTCTCTCTCTCTCTCTGTCTCTCTCTCTATCTCTTTCTCAGCAAGTAAATAACAACAAAAGCTCATGAATGTTTTAGCAGGGAGAATGCCCCCCCTCTCTGAAGTGTGTCAGAGCCCGAGAGAGTGAGAAGACGAGCTGAGGCAAAACTGGTCTGAAAGAAGAGAAAGCTGGAGGAGAGAGGGCAGGGCACTGAATGTCTTTACTTATAAAACTGGGGTCATGACATGTTGTTCAAAGGCTACTGCTTCAACTCTGACAGCAAATGAAAAAAGTTTTTAAAGTTTGTAAATCTATAAATGTATTTTATGATATCCAGGCATAGTAAAGCTATAGTCTCTTATATGAAAATCAGAGCAAGCAGATATGAATACTTGAGGAAGTAATTTATGATTGTAGCATATACACAAAACAGCGATAGTTGCATTGGACGTTGTTGTACCATTTACAGTTTACAATTAACCTATGATAAAGTTTCATAATAAAAGCATCATGGGTAAATATGGTCAAGCCTTACTTTAAAAAGAAAATAATCATGTATTAATTATACCATTAATACTTATACACAATATAACTGATAGGTTTTTTTTCTTACATTAATTTAAAATCAATATGCTGTTTATCATAATTTATTTCAGTTGTTTGAAACATTTTAAGTTGAGTTCATGGATATACTCTTATTGGATCCATGTTGGTAATAATAACAGGAAGTCTTAAATATAAAGAGTGAAGTATAATAATACAAAATACATGTATTTGTTCAAGAAAATGTATAAAGCTCAGAAAATACAGATGTGGAAGATAATGGATAAAGAGAGACACATCTAGGGTCTGGTTACAAGCTACACTTTCATTTAAACACTTTCACTTTTCACATAAATGTACACGTGCCTTATTCTCATGTACACACACATGCACAGCCCCGTACACGCAGGATGAGGATGTACAACTGGTTGACACCCTGTCTGTATTGTTATTGTCTTGGTGATTTAGTTGGTTTCCTGTGGCTCAGTGCTGATGGGAGGAGGAGATTTAGACAGTCTCCTAAATATAAACTCCTGTCTCTGTGTGACCCAGCCCTCAGGCTCCGTGACTTCCCACTCCAAAGACTTCTGAGAGCTTGACATCTAAACCGGACTTAATAAGTCAACCAGGATTTAAAAGGACTCTTGAAGTCGTAGATCTAGTCTGTAGTAGATTAGGTCTGTAGTCTGCCACTCTGATGCATAATGCACACACTCCCAAACCAAGAAAAGATTAGATCAATTAATTCATTTGATGCTTCTAGATAGTTAATCAAGTCTTTATGTGATCTACAAACACATAAAGACTTTGATTTGAATCATTTACTTATTGGACTCCTCATTCCACAACCACTGTCTTAAGAATAGAAAGAAGCTCGAGGTCTTGAAAAAATAAAAGTTGCTGTAAAAATTATTGCTCAGCCGAGTCCGGAGCTGTGTCCCAGATTTATTTTCCACTGTATCCATGGTGATCAATCATTAGCGGATCCACTGTAAGCCCTTCACTGACAGCACAGTAACACATGCCTGCAACCTCTGACCCTCTTTCACCTGCGCCAAGGCTGCGTTTGTGTGTGGGAGAGGAAGACAGAAAGAGAGAGAGAGAGAGAGAGAGAGAGAGAGAGAGAGAGAGAGAGAGAGAGAAAGGAGGGATCACTTCTCCACATGGATTATTTTCATTTCGCCTCCAAAGAACAAGCAGATGTGTTTATTTCTACATATTAGACGATTCCTTCCGATTACCTGACATTCAGCGAGGTAATAATACAAAAAACAGATGCATGTTGATGATTGAAAGAAAAAATCCCTTCTTCTTTCAAGTGAAAAACCAACAATGCAGAGTGAGTCTGTGTGTAATCTGCACATGATCCATTTATCTGAATGAAATGAGCAATTCATGAAGGAATGAAAACACTTGTTTATAAACCGGAGGGTGTCAAGGAGCCCGAGGGATACATGCTTCCTCTCAAACCACACCCGAGTACAAGAGTAGACACGCACACACACACACACACACACACACACACACACACACACACACACACACACACACTTCACTTCTCTGGGAGTAGTGTCCATGGTAACAGGCCATTCAACAGAGACTACTGTAGAGACTAGTTATCAAAAGCTAATCACCTGGAGACTGATACTCTATGGGTGTTTGTGTGTGTGTGTGTGTGTGTGTGTGTGTGTGTGTGTGTGTGTGTGTGTGTGTGTGTGTGTGCATGTTCCTATGTGTGTTATCGGAAAGAAACAGGATGTTTCCAGGCCTGACCAGAGGTCTGTACATGTCTGAACTGGTGTCCCCCTCTGGTTAAATATAACAGGTGTGTATGCTTGCATGCACGAAGCAACACTTATATTTTCCCTGTCTAATCTTCATCTTCATCCCCAAACTCCTCCCTCCGATTAACTGTCAACCACAAAAGTCATTGTGATAAATATATAATCTTCAAAGGCTGTTGTGATTTTGTGCCCCACAGAACATGTTCGTCTGAATTTGGGGTCCAGGGCATATAGGGACACTTTGACTCAGACAGACAGATAGACAGACAGACAGATGGATGGGCTAGTGTCTGGCAGGTAACAGGTGTCAGCTGCTCTCCTGCCAACTTTGACCAATTTCCCTCTTTCCCCGCAGTTGTCACGGTGTTAGCCTGTCAAGGGTCCTGCAAATGTCACTTTTGAACAGCTGCCTCTGCTTTCTCTTTCCCTGTCTCTCTTCACTCTCCCACTTGTTTTAGTCAAAACTGTCCTCCTTCTTCCGCTCTCTCTATTTCATCCCCTCTTTCATGTTGTAATGAAATTGCGAGCGGGAGAGAGAGAGAGAGAGAGTAGTGCGAGGTGATGTAGAAATGGGAGAGAAGAAGAGAGAGAGATGTAAGGGGGCAGATGGAATGGATGCAAAGAATCAACAGTCCCTAGTGAGGCCGATAAAAATAAACTCTTTTACCCTACATTCTCTCCGTCTTCCTCTCTTTGTCTTTCTCAACTGGAGGGCACAGAGAGCGATATCTAAGTGCTTCCGCAGAAAGAAGCAGAAACACATCTCAACAATAACCCGGGCGAGGTATATACTGTATATACAGGAACACTGACGCCCCGGCTCCTGCTTCAGTAGCTTCATCGTACACATGGCTGACTTTATAATTGCACACTGACAAAACACTGCGTCACCGGGTGCACACCGACGTGGTTCAGTCAAGCTGGACGGGGAATTGACTTCATGAGGCTGATCATTTGTCAGTGTCAATCAGAAACACCTCCTTATGCTCTGTCACGTACTGTTTAACAAGTTGTTCTGCAAATATGATTGATTTGCTGTGATTATTGCTGAGGTAAGACAGCAATTAAATGGTATTCATGGGTTTCCACTTCTTGGTTACATTCTTGGTTCCTGATCTCTCTCTCCCCCCCCTCTCCTACTGTCCCACCCCCCATCTCTCTCTCTTTTCTACTCCCTCTTTGCAAACCCACGTACTCTCTTTCCCATTTTCCTATGCTCACCCCAACCGGTCGAGGCAGATGGCCGCCCACACCGAGTTTGGTTGTGCCAAAGGTTTCTCCCTGTTAATGAGGGAGTTTTTTCTCTCACCACAGTTGCTGTTCATTGTGGGAACTGTTGGATTTTCTCTATAAACTTGAGGTCTTGACCTTATTATGTTGTGATGTGTCTCTTGAGTTGAGCTGAATATCTTTTATTACAATCCATTCTTCATTTTGCCATGGACTTTTGTGTGAAGCACTTTATAAACTCGTTTAGATAAGTGCTATACGAGTAAAGTTATTCATTTTTATTAATATTGTTATTATTAACAAATTTGTGGTTTAACAGATGATAAAAAGTTGTTGGAGTAATAAATCGGAATGTATTGCATCTCTGTGAAACTAGACTGTTTTCATTTCACACCACTTTGATCTTGCATATGTGATAAGTAATATTGATTCACACTTTGGCACAACTCTACATGACACCATGTCTGTTGTGGGCCAACAGCCATGAGCAGCAGAGATTACATAGGCAGACGCACTGTGAATTTCTTCTTACTTTGCAGCTGGTACAGATGATGACTAAGTCAAATGACTAAAAAGGTTCCTCTGAGAGAAACACCAGCGATACAACCCTGATCCAGCCTCCAGTCAAGGGTGGAGTAGACTATTCAGATTTCGACGAAGCCTTGGAACACGCACGGCTCTGAGTTTACAGAAGTCCATGCCCTGGCCATTCAGGGCCAGTCAGGATTCATACTGTACACAGCCCAAGAAACCCAACTCCGCTCGGAAGATTCTTCACGTTCTTATGGATTACAGGTCTTAAATAGAAGTTCTCCAACCTCCAACTCTGATTAAAAGTCTTTTCACATCATGCTTAACAGAAAAGGAAATATGTGTGACTTCTGGAATGAATATTAGTAACTGTCAAACCATTTGTCCTATTGTATTTTAAATTTTAAACTTAACCTTTTAGGTATTCAAGAAATTAATGAATGCATGTATGGACTTGTGTGTGTGTGCATGTCCTTGGCACTGCTCAGGAAAGGGGTGGACAGGTCAAAGAGAAAGTGTACTTTTGGCAGTACACCCGCACCCTATAAACCGAAGTATACCCTCTATTTCCTTTTCGGGATGGTTAACAACATGTGTCATACCTCTTGTGGCCCATAAACTCACCAACCTGTTGGACCTCTTACTCGCCAAAGCGTCCACTCGGGGAGTGAATTAATCTCTCGTAAATTTATGTCAATATATATGTATATAGAGCTGCTGTTCACTGTAAATCCACGGCCGCCTACTACATCATCAACACCCCATCTTTAAGTTGTTGATACAGTTGGACCTTAGCTCGTGTTTGCGTAGCCATGGGGTGTCATTGTTATCCTTCCCCCTACTCCACTGCCCTTCTGCCCCTCGACCCTCACTTTCAAAGATGTGGTGGAATCTCCTGGGGATAAGCAAGGAGGTTGGGGATGTGTGTGTGTTTGTGTGTGGGTGTGTGTGTGTGTTGGTTATCAAGGGAAGCTGGTATGTATGCTTCAGAGAGTTTAACGGCGTCCATAGAGGAGATCACACTGCGGAGGAGCAGGCTGCTGCTCAGGCTCGTGCTTTTGGAATAAACACTTCCCCGCTGCGTTCAGTTGAGTCAAGTCTTCAATAGAGTTAAAAACATATGTGTGGAGGCCTGCACCCCCACACACACATTGGTCTGGACACACAGGTTTTTCAAGTATTCCCAGTGACCTGTAGGGGTCAGAGTTCCTTCACCTCCCAGTACCATGTGTCACTGATCAGACGTTACTTCCTCAGGACTGCGCAGCGTCTCGGGCTGTCTAGGTACTATTCTGTAATTCAGGACAATAGATCGTCTGGTTTCCTCCTCTCCGGGAGTAAATCTGAGTCATCCTCACCTGTCAGCGGGGCAATAAATAATTTATACGACGATATAAATGATTCATGAAGCAATAATGCCGTGTCACTTACCTAATGGATCCTACAGTGGATAATGTTTAATAAAATCCCCCAGTATCATGTGAATAATATCTCAACCACGTCGAAGCCATGAAAATTATACCTGCTCGCTGGGAGCTCTCTGCCAAGGATGGTGCCAATAATTGTCCCCGCCAGCCAAAATGTAAATGATGATGTCTAATGGAAATATTGAATGTGGAGCTGCAGCCAAATAACCAGGCTCGCGAGGCTGCTACCTGAAAGCCTGACTTGTAATAGAGATATCACTGAATGGGCGTGTTTCACCAAACTAACAGCATGTGGTTTTAAATGACTGATACGCTCACAGGTATCATTAGCTATCTACAGATGGCCATGTATTAGGGTGCATGTGAGTGTGTGTGTGTGTGTGTGTGTGTGTGTTTGTGTGTGTGTGTGCTTGCGCATGCTTGTGTGTATAATTATGGATCTCCCAGTGCTGAGCGAGAAGCATTTCTCTTTGGGAAAGCCATCTGCTGAAACAGACCTGCACCATTCATCCTGAGTATAATTACCATGCAGGGAAGAACAGAGTGGAAAAATGACATCCAGGAGAAAAAAAGAAAGGGAGCGAGGGAAATGATTCTAAACTGCCAGGGAGTCTGTGTCTGGCACCACTTTTCATCGCAAAACTGACAACAGCGCTTGATCAAAACTGGGACAGAGAGACAGGAAGAAAGAGTGAATCAGCGACTTGAGTAATAAACAGTCCAGTTGTGCCAGCAAAGAATTTCTTCTGATTTGGAAAGTGAAGTTGCTTTCCTAAACGTCACTAGACTACTTTCCTAATGGGGTGACAGTAAATGTATTTAATTCCTCCAATTACATCTTTTTAACAACACCACACTAATTAAACACTGCCAAAAGCTTTCCATGATAATTACACTTTTGGGCTTTTCTTAACAGCTAAATTAAATGTACCGGTAGTTGGAAATAGAAGCCGTGTTGATATGCATGAGCTTTGGATGCAAACTTTCTTTAGAGGTCCACATGTAATGTTGAAAAGTGGACTTCAAGTATTTGACTGAAATCAGGATCAGAAAATGTGTCACACAACCAGCCATACAACCTCAGGAAGCTAAAAAAGCCTTGTAAAAAATGTATTTACTTCTTACAAGCTGGTTTACTTTGTTGGTATTTTTTACAAGTAAAGAGAGAAGGAGCATCGCTCTGCCTCACATGGACAATCAATCTCACAGCAAACACTTCACTCGCTTCACCAGCTCAATATATATATAAATCTACAAGATCAAGACATAAGTTTCAACGACATAGCTGCATCATTTAGAGATTTGGCATGAATAACTCACCTTTATAGAAGAGTTTGAGCCTGGGGACGTTGTTCTTGGTCTTGGCCTGTTGGGCTCCACTGACCTCCATCCTGAGCAGAACCATCCCATACAGCAGCATAATGCTGCCCCAGGGAAAGCCCATGGTCTTGGGGCAATAGAGGTAGGACAGGTCCTTTAAATACTTGACTCCAGTGTCGGTTTCAGATCTGCTGTAGCAGAATATATGCTGTTACTGTTGTCCTGTGGTTAGGAATAAATGCTGGTGGATCAATCCAGACTTGTCCTCACCATAGTCTCCCTCCTTGCAAAAGTGAGAAACTCTTTCCTGGTCCAGGGGTCAAAAGCTAAAATTAGAGTCCAACTCCTGGGGAGACGGAACCTGCGAAGCAGAGTTGGGGTTATGGGTCAATGTCACTGCAAGAGAGAGTCCCACAGCAGTCCACAAGTCCAAGGTAAACCGTACAAAAGTAAGCACAAATAAGAGTTTCTCATTGTGCTAATACATTACATTAGGAGAGGGGTTGGGTACATCTGCCATAGTTTTCTGTCCTGGTCCCTGACCAGCATGAAGCTCTGGGCGAACAGCGATCCACGTTAATGGTGAGCTTCTACCTTCAGCTAAAGAAAGAAAGACAGGTCCAGTGTGTTTCAGCTGTTAATCCCGTCTGCTTGGTGAGCAGAAGCTCCACTGACTCTGCCTCTGCTCCGCTTTCACCTATCTGTCTCTCTCTCTCTCTCTCTCTGTACTCAACATTGGTTTGGATTAGCACAGCACCACTCAGCGCAGATCTGGTCTGTCCCCACTGCACAAGGCACAGAGAGCAACTGAGAACAGCTGAGGCAGACAGCACAGTCAGTGAGAGAGAGAGAGAGAGAGAGAGAGAGAGAGAGAGAGAGAGAGAGAGAGAGAGAGAGAGAGAGAGAGAGTGGAGAGAGAGACAGAGTGGAGGGGGGGGTTGAGAAAGGAAGAAGAGTGCAGTGTAGGCGGGAGAAAGGGTGAGAGAGAGCATAGAAAGCATGAGAGAAAAGAAAACTGTGAAAACAAAAGTAGTAGGAGAGGAAAGGTTAGGTCAAGGGAAGAGGTTAGGAAGAGAGTGAAAACAGGAAAACAACGGTGGAACATGAAAGTGGAACGTTTTGAAGAAAATGAGGATTTCATGATTTAGATGAGACCTCTTACAGCTGAAAGTTTGTTTATCCTCTCGCATTGTTCTGTTTCTCCTTCTGCATAATGAATGGTACCCGTTTCATAATGATCTATAAATGTTATTATAAATATGCAGATGTACTCATATGTATTGTGCTGTGAAGTCATTTATGTGGTTAAAGGTCCATTTCTTTGAGCGGCCTATTATATAATGTATCACAAAAGAATATCAGTTATTCCCTTACAAATTACAATAGATATAGTTTGTCTCCTCTGGGTGAAGAAGCCAGACAAAGAGATTATACCAACTGCACACTATTTAAGTGTCCCCCCTCTCAATGCAAAATATCATCTTACCTGAGTCTGATGGATTAGTGGCAAAGCTGCCATAGCAGTGTGGTAGCTTGTGGTTTATATAGAGCGATATGCACCACGGACTAACGCGGCTTGTCAGACTCATCTGTCTGGTGATGGCGCCGCTTCACAATCTCATGGAAGAGCACAGGAGTTCCCAGAATGAGGTTGTTTTTAAGCTTAATTCAATTTTCATGCTAAACAATCTACGCCATCTGTTAAACTGTGACAAATGACATTTTGTGGGATAACAAGGACGTTGTTGACCAAAGGACGTCATTACCAGTTGGAAATTCTGTAGGTTTATCTAACTTGAGGTTTGACGTGAACAAGTGTAAAGCTTCTTACACCATGCACATAAAAAAAGCATGTGTAGAAGACATAAACCATATTTTAGGTAGATGCAGAGTCCCAAAAACATTACAAACCGGATGAATGATAATAGCAGCTTGAGTGGGCATTTATTGGCATCATAGTCTAAAGGGGAGTTCCCGGTATTTTCATCCCAAATGAGATGTCAATCTAACCCTAAACAGTGGACCCTCAGTGAGCTGATTCCTTCTCGTGGTGAATGATAATGACTTTAGTGGCAATGGTGTGGTTAAGACCTCTGACTGGCTATAGATGGATCTGGATAAAGAGCCGTCAGACAGAAGGAGGAGAGCTTAACTAATCTCGTAGTGAGAGGATGGGCCTCACGGTTATGCTAATGTAAACTGGCGCTGGGAGGTTCAAGGGAGAACACTGGAGAATACGGGGAACAAGTGTCACGCCACAGTCTCTGCTTCCCAAACAGACTGGATTAGGGCCTGGGACAGACAGATCCTGTTCTTTGCGATGTGGAATTGGCAGTGTTGACGCACCAGTTCATTATTCCAGGGATCGTGTAACACAATCTGCCATACCTAAAGCCAGACGGAGTGATTGTTTGAGGTGAATTAGCAGTGAATGGCCCACTTGAGAATGTCACTTCATACTCCCTGCCATACTCCTTTGCATGTTGATAACTGCAGTGTATTCATGCATTTGATGTCCATATGGACAAGTGGATAACAGGAACCGTAGTTTCTGGTACTCTGTCACATCACTAATGCTGTCTAAACCCTGAAGTACTGTCACTTACGACTCTGTTTGATTGTTATTAAAAGTGCTTATGCAGACTTGGACTGTTAAATCCTTTAGGCTCCTCTTCAACATAGACAGTGGTGAGAATGCAAGAGGTTAATCAGAGTTTCCAACTTGGATTTTCCATTTCTCCACTAAATCCCAATTTCCATAACCCTTTTTTTCTGTGCTTTTCTACTTTAAGGGAAAGTTCAGCCAGAAATGTAAATGCACTCATCATCTACTCGCCACTATGCTGTTGGAGGGGTGTGTGAAGTGTTTGAGTCCGCAAAACACTTTCGGAGATTCATGGGTAAACAGAGTTCCAGTCAAATCCAACTGGATACATTTTAGTAACTGGTGACCGATTCTTCAGATGTAAAAACAAACATGAAATGCCTCCATACTGCTCCTGTGTTGTCATCCAAGTGTCCATAAAGCCCAATATTCAAATATGACTCGAAACAGCGTCATGGACACCATGTTGTGAGCCTAAATATCAGCTGATATCCTCCTCCTCCTGCTTACTATCAAAAGAACTGCAGCAGTAACTTAGCTCCGGCTAAGAGTTTTTTGCGAGAAAAAAGCTACTAAACTGATCCTATGAATTTCTTTGAGAAGGAAAAAGACATAATATTTAGATCCGGATCTGCAACAAAAGTTCGTGGGTTATTTCTTGACCAATATCACATCCTCACATCCACACCACCTAACTTACTAACTAACCAATTTACATTAAAAAAAAATTGTAAACAAAACCTTCTCAGCTGAGGTAATAAGCCATGGATCTTGTATGTATAAACTGAGTTTCGTTTCTTATGATCTCAAGACTCTTTTTCTGCAGCTAAATTTCAAATTCAGAACTTTCTTCGGTTTACAGCCTTGTGAAATTGTTAAATCCCCGTCTGCCCCTCACCTCTCAGCCAAGCTCGGGTTCTGAAGTGGACTGATCAACATCAGTCCATTGAAAGGAGGGACACGTCCTTGACTGTTTTTGCAGAGGCCAAAGGGACTTGTTTGTTTCAAGGAGAATGCCAGTTTTTGAAGCACCAATTCAGCCTCATGTTCTAACCTCCTTCATTCACTAAGACAGTGGGCCTGGAGTGCTCTGCCCATTTCAAACCTCATCAACTCATATGTGTGAATGAAGCAGCGGGGTGGGGGGGGGGGGGGCTTCTTTACCTTGTGGAGCGCTGTTGTATGTTTGGAAGTGGGGTTGATAAGGGATGTGGAGTAGTGGCAGCAGTGGAGATCTGTCGTTACCCACTGAGAGTCGGGGGCCCCACCATCAGAGATCACTCAGGCCTCCTTAAACAATACCCTCCCCACCTCACCACACCTCCTGCCCACACAAGTACACCCCCCAACCCTCTGATCTTCCCACAAGCGAGCTGCTTTCCTCTTCTGCCTCTCTGAGCATCACCTCCCCCCACTCCACACAGGCCCATACATTAACCCCCCATCTGCTTCCACGCCGCCCCATCTCTCTGCACCTATACCCACCAACCAAAAACTCTCTCCATCACTTTCTCCATTCCTCTGTCCATTCTCTGCCTCATCCTGTCTGACCTCCACCTACTCTCGACAAGCCTGGGAACATAATCCCCTAAATGAGAGGATTTGGCTCAGCAAAATGAACCACAAGCCAAAGACAAGCAAATTAACCACATTTGCCGCCCACCTACCATTTACAATACCAGGCTGCATAGCTGAGCCCCACATCCACCCACCCAGGCGTAGTTACGATTAGCTTCATGACAGCCAGAAGTGAGTGATTAGAGCAGGCAGTGTGCACGAAAAAAAGGCAGCCTCAAACCAAAAGTGCATGAATAAAAACTATCCAGAGTAATATTACAGGTTCCAGCTTTCTAAATGGTTTTTAAAATGATTTGTCAAGGTATTCATATTCCATCTGCCTTTCAGTACCTCTTAGTGGAGTGGATAAGAAATTTAAGAATACCACTGCGTGAGATTTAATCCTCGTCCCTGAGACAAGAAGAAATAAAGGATTCAGTGACGCAGTTTGCCCCGCTGCCATGGATATTAGGTTACTTCCTATGACAGGCATAAAACATACACACACACACACACACAAACATGCGGTGATGCGAGCCAGCTGGGTGAGATGCCAGGCCTCGGTATGAAGGGAAAAGGGGAGGCCATTCTTCACCGCAGGAGCTATAAAGATCAGCTGAAGTCTTGGACAACTTACCCCAGGGGCTTCTGGGACACAATGTAAAGGAAAAACACATCCAATCCCACCAATGCTAAACGATAGGTGCGCTAATAAGCACCCTAGCTGGCAGAGAGTAACATCATAATTTGGCATATCTGTCATCGCTGTCATCAAAAGGAGTGTAGAAAAAACTCGGTTCCACTCTGACTGTTCTATGTAAGCAGACTCATGGGAGAGTGGCATAAATAGACAGAGTATGCCATGCAGTATTCATGACTGAATAAACCACATGCTGTTGGTGATTTACTCTTTCTAAATGAAAAATGGATGAAAAATACAGCAAAAACCTCAGAGCTATGAATAAATTACCGAGAACATTGTATCGTCCTTATAAAACTGAAGGAACCACACCCTTATTGTGGCCTTGGCAAATGGGAAAGTGTGCGTTTCACAAGTTCAAGTTCAGGCATGTACCCGCTGTAAATACGCCAAAGTCTGAATAGCCTAGCATAGCCGTGCAACAATCGCGAATGTCATTACGTATTAACGAGCTTCTCTAGAGGACAATACCAGTCGGCCACAGATGGGCATTAACTCCGGGATCCGAAGCTGCAGCGTCTGTTTGGATGTGCTTCACTTTTTACAACACCTACATGAATTTATCATCATCCATCAATATTTCAACCTTCAGGCTACCTGCTTCTCACCTCCTCAGGGAACAACAAAAACACAACCGCCTCTCTCTGACTCGAATGTAGCTTTGACAGCACCAGTGCTCATAAACTGGTCCCGTTTTAAGGCTCATTTATACTCCGACGAATACAGTCCCACAGTACGGAGAATTCTGCAAGTCATCCAAGACATACTGGTTCATCCATCTGATACAAGAAGAGCCTTGTGACATTTCCAGGCAGAACTTTTGATGACTAATGAAAATCTACAGAGCCAAACAGTGTTAATATGATACGTCCTCTTAGCCCTCCCTCTAGGAGGTGAGAGTGGGGGGTCAGCTGTAGGACCCTGCCCCTGGAGCTGGTGGTGTTTCATGGTTTGGGTTAATACTCTG
Organism: Pleuronectes platessa; assembly: GCF_947347685.1. Lineage (NCBI taxonomy): Eukaryota > Metazoa > Chordata > Actinopteri > Pleuronectiformes > Pleuronectidae > Pleuronectes > Pleuronectes platessa. Next base: position 11,563,143 of record NC_070632.1, on the reverse strand, counting down.
GCAGTTTGGAGCCCAAAGTTTCAGCCTTTCTCAGATATATTAATCATATTTCGAGATGGCAGATGTGCTCAAATTACAAAACTGTTCAACATTAGGTTGCAAGTTCCCCTGTGAGGTTGTGCAGCACCAGTAGGCAGCCACATTTAATCTCTTTGACAGCCTTTCCCATAATTGGGCTTCCACAGGCGTTCATTTGATAACGATCTGCTATCACGGTGAATCAGCTTCTGTTATAAACTGTGTTTGTACCAACTGAGCTTTTATTGTGGGGAGATACAAGCCAGACATTCAGTGCGGTGAAGTCAAAGTCATGCACCATTTCTGTCTGAGCTTTCTATCAATGAATCAACTTGAAAATAATAATATTTTTGTGTTTGCCTTCTTTGAAAGAAACAATCACACGCTCTGCGATCCTGAACGACTTCTCAGAATATATAAAATATACATAAACTGAGTTTGGGAACTGTAAAACTATTCCTCTTCATTCATGTCTTGGTGATAATTATCTGCACTGACAGCACTTTCTGATACATTGAAAACCCATACTGACCATTTTAGACACGTGTGACTTTGGAATCAAAATAATCACAAATTCAATGTTTTTTAATTAAGAAGTTACAGAATTTCCCAATGCTCTTGCTTTACCCAAAACGCTAAAGTACATTATAGTTAAGGCTTTAGAACGAAAAGCCTTTTATTTTAACAGTAGTTTAATAGTTTAGTTAGAATTGTACAACAAATACAATTTATGTCCAAAAAGCAACAACACTTGCCTGCGCAACTTAATCTGAACGGCCTGTAAACTTTCTTACTGTGACTCATTGTGTTTAAGTTGTTTTAATCCATCATCTGCCACCTAAATTGTATATTTCACGTGGTTTTTAAAGCTGCTGCAGTTTTGCACATTTTCTGTGCAAACGTAATAAATCACTGGAGAGTAAAAGACCAACGTTTGCAAAGCTGATGTGTCAGAGCTGAGTCTCGCTTTCCACTTCCCTTCAGCATGAGGAAGGCCAGGTATAATGAGAGGGTAGAGAGGGAACACAAGAATGAGTTACAATGTGCTTCGGTCACTGGTAGTGTGTGTGTGTCTCTGTGTGTGTGTGTGTGTGTGTGCATGCGCGCGGCACAGACAGACAAGCTGAAACTCATCACTGATTCTGTTTATTGACTCGGCTCAGAGTGACAGCAGTCTAGACATCATACAGCTCACCTGCTTCACACTATAACAAACGGAGTCGACATAAATACACACTTCACTTTCTTTCCCTCCCGCCGCACTCCAGGTGGTTAACACAGCGAGCCCTGTGCGGCTCAAGGTGTGAAGAGAGGAAGAAAAGACTGGGAAAGAGTGAAAGGGAAGAAGAAACCATAAAGCATCAAAACCACAGCCCAGCATGTAATGGTATACCTTCTGGAAGTAGACATAACAATAACTTCTTATGGGCAAACATGGGACTGACTCAGACGTCTTTTTTTCCTCTTGTTGCGGGCAGTGCCAACGTCAAAGTGGTTAGCAAGACACACAGGGGCCACTGTTCCTCCAGTTTCCAAAAGTTCCAGCCTGCTGATACACTATTCTTAGATCAGAGGCATCACTCCCTGCTTGCTCCACTCTGCCAACTCACACAGAGTCTTGAAATAATAATCAACATTTAATATTTTTCGAATGGTTTTTGCTCCATGAGGAACAGAAAACGTGATGGAGCCGGATTCACTCTGTCTGTAATTCCACACAAAAAGCCAGCAGTACAGTCCAATTCAGCTGCTATTAAGTGACTATAGTCATGTTATTCTAGGGCTTATTGGGGGCGGGGTCAAAGGTTAGACTTCATTAAAAAATCAATGCAGAAGTCTCAGGATTATACCCCTGCTGAGTCTTTGATCAGAAAACCAGAGGGTCAGTTTACAGCCTATGTCACTGTGGGTTAAGCCCAACCTCTTAACATATAGCTCCAGTGTAAAAATGATTTCTGTCATGAGCAAAGTCAAAAACCGAGCAGAAGGAGCAAAGTGGTCAAAATAAACAGCATAAATTATTCTGTCTTCATTCCTAAACTATCAGACTATAACATATATTAATGTGTGCGTTCCCTGATAATGACCAACAAAATCAACTTTGATTGTTAAGCACTTTTTCAGAAATAAACCAAAACCAAAAATAGAAAATGTCTTCACAAACAGGTCGGTTCAGTCATGTTCACGACAACATCGAAATCTCCGGAGCATTCAGGCAAGGGGGGGGCGCAGGATATTCTTTTTCTGTTTTGCGTCTGTCGTCTGCTCACCAGGGTTCACCGGGACATTACTCCGAGTTTATAGGGGACTGGCTGGAGAATGTCCACAGCAACTGACCTGGCCATTTGTGTTCTCACATAAAACCCCTTTAAATCATTTCATGTCTGAGAGCAGCTTTCGGGTCCAAAACAGATATCCTTTTGTCTGTAGTTTTATCATTACACAAACTTAATAATCATGGGAGCAAGCATTTTATGCATATGAGTACACTTTTCCAACGTCCTTGTGATGTTCATTTCTGCATTTTCATCAAATCCCTTGCCACATCTGACCCCTGAATGGGCACATCAGCAGTGTCAGGTGAGCCTATAAACATTGTGTGTTCTGACATTTATTATTGGATTAGCTGACCTTGTCAATAGCAGGGGTGAGCGCGGCGGGGGTGGCGGGGGGGGTCTTGATCGATCGAACCGGGTCGTCTCTTTTAATGGGGCCTCTGGTGTTAAGCTGAGGTCAAACAGAGAGGGATCCGTGAGCCTCCACCTTCAACCCAGATTTATACCATCGAGTTGAACCTTGACTCTGACACAAGCCCAATAATCCTTATACAGCCTTGGACTGTTCTGTCCTTGGTGAATACAACCTATCCACTGTAAATCACTGAGATGAGGAGAGAGGCCGGGGGAAGCGTGAAGCGAGAGTAAGAAGAAAAAAAAGGGGCAAAAAGTGGGAAATACTCGGTACAACCAGTGAGTTGATAAGAAAAGACAAGAAAACACATTGATACTGGATATTTTTTAAGCTAGAGGACAATCAGTGTCCACAGGTGAACGACTGGTCAAAAGACTCTCTAACAACCACTTACATCTGTTTTTTGTCTGCGAAGGAAATGGAGACAATCAGCATTTAGTCCTAGGTCAAATGACTCTGCTATAAACAGTTTTTATCGGCTCTGGCTCCGATCGGGCAGTGATAGAAACACAACACCCAGGTGAACTCGCTAATGTCTTCCTCCTTATTTGGGCCGTCTAGATGCCAAAAATATGACGAGCATTAAACTTCGGGGCATTTGCGCGTAAAGAGCCACGATTTATTTTGTTCGAATAGTTTTTTACATCTTGGGAATAACGTGGAGCACTGGTTTTATTCCTTGTCTTGCGGAAGATGCACCACTGGCAACACAGTGAAGTGCGTTTGTGACATTGAAGTTGACTCACAGAACGCACAACGGCTAATTTGTGTGTAGAAGAGGATTCAGAGAGGGGTCACCATGGGTCTGCTGTATGGAACAGTAGGGGTTTGTGTTTCTGCCCACATCACCCGACACGAAACCCACCAGATTCCACCTCTGGCCGGTGTCTTCTGTCATCCCTCCCTTCCTTGTTCACACTTCTCTTCCCCTGTCTTGTCTATGTCTGCCTCCACTCATCCTGACAACCTCCAGTGGTCGGTAGCTCCGGCTGTAGGAGCCCACTCCGCTGAGGTCCCCGGGGAGGCTGATAAAACAGCAGCAATTCCACGCTAATTAGTCAAGAGGAAATTGCCCCTCATTTTAGCTCATTGCTGGACACACAGCAGAAATGTGACCCAACTTGTCTTTCATCCTGCCCACTCAGCCGAGGTGTTCACTCCAAATCTACCGTGGCATATTCCCCTATACATTTTTTGTTGTTTAAGAATTAACAAAAATGTACGATTGGAATTTATATGTTAGTTTTTTGCATGAACGGCTCCAACTGTCATTTCCCTTTGCCGACATCCCATATTTACCCTCATCCACAGGTGTTTTAATGTGCACGTACTTGAATTTCTGTGGCTGTCTACCAGGTGTTACAGCCATAGAATTTTAACAAGAGTTTTAACATCCCGGCTCATAAATAAGCTTTATGATGGGGAGAGAAGCATTTTGGATTTCATGTGCCATTCGTGTAGTGGCTCACTACAATCACAGCCTTGCTTTGACCCTCGTCTTTCATTCATGTAAACACTACAAACATGTTTTCAACCGATCAAATTTCATTTCACATAAAAAAGCATTCATCAGAATGAGTGCCCTGCAGACAAAAACAAGTCATCATGAAAGGATAGTGTGTTCAGTTTCACTTCTAAGCAGAAAGCCTGCATTCCTGTAAGTTAATACAGGGCGCTCACCGACCGCCGAGAGTTTCTGCTCTAAATTAGCTGGAGAGAGAACCCCTACAACTCACAGATAGAGAAGGGGGTATTATTGTATGACCCCCCTCAGCTCAAGAACTACTGGATTTGTCATGGTTGAGTAAAGCAAGACCTTGAGGAAAGAGCGAGACAACACATAACTATCTCTCAATCTGTGATCGCAGCTCCGATAGGAAGCACTCTCACTGCCAAAGAGAAGAGAGGAGATGAGAAGAGAGGAGAGGAGATGAGAAGTGAAAGGAAGAGAAGAGAAGAGAAGAGAAGAGAAGAGAAGAGAAGCTTACAGAGCTTTGTCAATAATCCACCCCTCCTCTCCCTGTAATTCCTTTATCTCATCCTCTTCCAACCTTATGTTCTTCTGCTTGGTCCTCTCATTATGGTGCCCACGGCTGTATACACTTAAGTGACCCGTGGGTGAACGCGAATGAAGGCAACCACTGTTACCGTGAGCGAACACATTCTCGTTAATGCTGCTCGTTGCATACAAGCACAGACAAAAGAACCCAGCAAACCACCCAAATCCTTCTATTCCTGCCCATGCCCCTTTAGCCTCTATGTTCAATAATGGCTGTGGCCGGCCGCCTGTGATCACAGCGTGTTAGAGTGTCCAGCCTGTCATCTCCAATCACACCGCCGCGCTCGGCATCATTCATGTGTCGGTCCAAATGGGAAAATGCATAATTGTGTTTTCATCATTATGGCGATAGAGCATAGTGTAGTAAACATGAGTTTAATGAGGGCTTAGTTTTCTAATCTGGTCCTGTACAGTTCCACTATAGCTGCTTTCAGACATGCGCTGGTCTCTGCAATGACCTCCCAGTATAAAGTCTGTGGAAATCCAGGAGAAGTCGACCTGCTGGATTCACTGCGAGCGAGTTGGGGGTTGATGACGCTTCTAACCAAAATTTAAAATATTGAATCCAAATCAAACAAGCGGTTAAAAAGCGGTGGCACACACGTAGAAGACACAGAGTCCGTACTCTGTGGTGATAAAGCCGACAATGGTGCCTGTGTGCTGTCAACAAAATCACGTGATCCGCGCCGGAGACGTCACTTCCTGTCTGTCTGCTGCACCCAGCTGCTCCGCCTCTCGTCTGGATAATGCAGAGGATTTGTCGCTATTGTGAGCGAATCTGAGCAGAGAACCTCCCACAGTGTTGTGCATGTGTGAAAGTCAAAATCTGGCTAAACTCTGTGGCCAATTTTTCTTATTTTCCTAGGAAGTCATGTCTGAAAAAGCTTTATTGGAAGTTTTAAGCCAATTGTATATTAAATAGGAGTCAATCTAGTGTTTATAATAGGGGCGACTTTGGAGATGCATTATAAAATAGCCCGGGGTCAAACCTCCTACCACGAAGTTATTATTTTGGCCTTGTGTGTTGAGAATAATCGAATTCAAGGAAAAGGACACGCTGAACTCCCCCCCCCCTTCTAATTATGCAGCAAATCATAATTGAGAACACAATGTTAGCTACACAGTAAAATGGGTAATTAACTAAACCAGCAGCAGTGTATTATTACAGTTGGCTCCGTCTCTCTTTGGAATGTGCTCTGGGTGCTGCTGCAGAATACACTGTCGTGTTTGAGCGAGCAGTAAATGAAAAGAAGTGTCTCGACGCCGACTCTATATTATATCAAAGCTCACAGGGACAGGCCTATATCTGCACAATAATAATGTTATGATCAAACTCAGAACACAAGCTTGTTTAAGATTTTGGATTTATGATTGGCAATATTTTCGCCACCGCCTTCCCATGATGTTTCTATTATTATACTCCTTTTATATTTCCCTGGTGACGATTGCTCCCTACCTGTCGTCTCCTAACACTTGCAGTGACATGATCACAGCCCGGCCCCCCCGCTGCACCCTGCAACTCCGAGGGAAGGAGTCGCGGCACCACAACTGGGGGAAGCGAGAGTTAATGGCACGCTTAAAGAGTTTTCTCAAAACAAAGTGAAACTCACCTCAGGATTGCAGGGTCATTATAACACTCTGCTCCACAGAGTCTGCCACGCCCACTTCCTAGACAAGACAGAGGGAGAAGAATCATCCCTCAGGCTCTGGTTTCCACAGCGTTTATGTAAGGCATCTTTACAATCTCTCACAGGCCGATGATCGTGATCATTTGATCATGTTATATTGCAAGCTAATTGCCATGATTTGGGCTGACTGCAGTTGTTCTGGGCAATAAATAGAAAGTAAACGGGCACATTTCACATTTTCCAAAGGTGGACATATTGCCAATGTCATTGTGCATTGTGTTGGAAACACCAATTATCTTTTATTTTGGAGAACCCAAACCCAAACAATCAACTTAATAAGAAGGCTGTCGTTTTTAGGGCTGTTTGCTCTGAATTTGGCCTTAGCAGCAGCAGCAATATAACTGTAGCTACAGGCTCTGCTCGGTAAGTAAAAGTTGTGAAAGTGCGACTGAGACAACAGGGATACGTGCATTTGTTCTGGAATCAGCAGTTTCTGCAGGCTAGAGGCTGCGGTCAGTCTGTAACTGAGTGAAAGGACCTGAAAGTGTCTTATTGGCAGTGTTTATTAGAGCTAATCCTCTAAATGCTAAAACAGGCTGTCTCTCTTACTGAGCTATCCTTTACGAAAGATAAGGAGGTAATGCTGTCACACAATAACTTGCAGCAGATACATTTAGAGCAACGCACCAGTGTAGTGTATAGTTTATGATATACTCCTCATAACAATTGCTCCATAGCCCCTAGCATTTTTTGTTTGTATTTTCATCAATATACAATCAAATTTGATTGTATATGGCCAGATTAAAGCTCACATTGTCTCCCAACACTTTACATAGTAAGGTCAAGACCCTAATGAGTTTGTCACCATACTTATCTTTCATTTGTTGTGAAATCTGGTTTAAATTTGTCTTTTCCTCATGAATCCTACTTCACGTCTTTTCCTCACCTCATGGAGTTTTCCGACAAAGTCAAGGGAAAGTAATCAGAAAGGCAAATACTTTAGACTGTTTCACTGCAGCCTATTGAGCTGCATAATGTGGCTAAAAAAACTGCACACTTATATCTCTGCAGGCCCGTAAGACATTGTACGGGAAGAATGATGTTGATCTGTAAAAAGTACTGACGTACGCAAAATAAAACTAACTTCCTGCTAATGTCACTCTCAAAGATAAACCAGTTGGGTGACACTTTAATGTTTAATTTCCAGGCGGCATTCTGCAGTAAAGGCTGATAAGTGTGATAAGAGAGACGCAGTAGATAATGTGTTAATGGATGTTACAGACAAGTCGATTCATCACGTCTTAATTAGTCTTACCTTCATTAACTTTATCTTAATAACGCTCTACAAAACTTAATGACTCGTTTAGCTAATTAAGATGTCTGTGTGTCTACAACAGGCCACGCTTTACAATCCTGTGCCTCAGAGCAGCTTTAGCTAATGCCAAATAATCATTTAAGTTAATTTAATAAGGTTTTTGTCCTTCAATGACATAAGCTGACTTTTATTCAGAGCAGAGCAGCAATCAAACCGCGAAGGGCTGCGCTCCCCAGGTTCTCCCGGAATGTGTGTGTGTGTGTGCGTCTGCATGAGAGGGAGAACGGCACGGGCGTGTCCACATGTGTCAGTGAATGTGTGCGCTGGAGGGTGGGGTGGGGGTGTGAGGGATAATATGGAGGAACATGCCTAGATGCCCTGTTCCTCCACGCTGCCTGCACCTACAGAAAAGGGTGAATCTGATACTTTGTCACAGTTTGCAAACAGAAGCGTCCGGTGGAGCCGAGGGTTCACCTAACGGGTCAGCTAGCATGAACGAGCAGAGCACCCAGCTGTGTCAGCAGCGGGGGGGGGGGGGGGGAGGCTGATGGCAGAGATGAGATGAGGGAGAGTGGGAGCTGGAGAGAGGATGATGAGGGAATCTAATAATGAGTGTCTGGATTGAAGAAGGGAGCAAATAATTATAGAAAGGTGGAGATGCCACGGATGGACGGAGGAAATTAAGAGAACGAAAACACGTAGTTGGGGTTCTGAGCAATTTCCAGTTTTATGAGGAACGGCACAAGAACTTGTTGACACTAAAACCTTCTGCCGTGTTTTTCAACATGAAAGGCTGCTGTAAAAGAAACGACTGTGTCGCCCACAATTCGAAGCAGATCCCTGAGCTGTGGAGGGACTTGAGGGAAATCCGAGCTCCTGTGAACGGGGGTTAGTTTTTCTAAGATAACCTTGGTGATAGTAGGTGACATTGGGTCAGAGATTTAGACGCAGTTAAGACACATTAGCACTTTGATGTGAGCGAAAGGCGCGTCAGGTTTCAACAGTAACTGAGAGATCCATCAATCAGTGTCAAGGGAACACATGGGATGTATTTGAATAAAGAAAATAGTATAATTAAAACTTCTAGCCCCACTCATGCTGCTTTAGGATCCTTATGGCTTTTTCAATATGAACAGTGCCGACTCCCTGTGTAAAGACAGATAATTATTACCCTACAACACTGTTTTCTCCATGGACACTGTCAAACAAGTGTAATAGGTCCCATTTGACCAATTTCCTTCCTCTCAGTAAATCACCTCGTTGCATTGCCAGCCTGTAATTGGTCCCCAATATGTATCGGGACAATTGTATTTTTGAGTCATTGGAAATATTGCCAGCTGTGATGTTTCCAGAAAGTCTCCATCGCACCAGAGCCTCTAATGTCAGCCTTCATGACAATAGTATTCCATCATGTTAAATGATCCCTCCTTACACAACAATGTAAATTCAGTTGTTTCTGCAACATTTGATACTTCTCTGTATTGGATCCAAAACATCAAATTCCCACAGTTCCACCTATGAGTCAGAATATTTGTCCAACCAAATGCAGAGGAAAATGTTCAACCACTTTCAGCTGACCGTCAGGAAATGAATGGAATGAAATGTTATTATGAGGACGTTTCTTCGTACTTTACAGGCCATAACCACAAACTGAAATATGTAACAATAAAAACCAGAGGGCATGTAATCGCCCTGGTGTTATTGACTTATCTGTTGTCAATCTCTGGGAATTATTATGGATTCTACTTCACACATTGTATGTAAAGTGTAGTAATACCCCCAAAAGCATTCATTGGGAATTCCTCTGTTTATTTCCTCTACAATGACTATCGACGGAGGAGTGATGCTGTCTTGATCCTTAACAAAGAGTCTCTGGTGAGAGAAGTTTTTAGCTGCCAGCAAACACTCAACGGGAATGTCTGTTTCATAACAAAACCATAACAGCTACTTAGGATTTGCAGTTGGTGCCAGTGACAGTCTGTGGTGGGAGTAAAGTACTTGCACATTTGGTGTGAGCTATCTTAAGGCTCAATTAGCCCTCTGCCCGCTGACCCTGTGTGAAGAGGTTGTAATGAGAGGAAATGGTATAAGTGACTCCATGCTTTCTGACACTATGCGATGACACTGGGGGAGCACATATACCCTGCCCACGTTTCCAATAGAGGTGTTATTAGCCATCGGACTTTTGTATTTGCACTGGGCTCTAATACATTTCAAGGCCCTGACTTAATCCAAAGCTGTGGGGTTTTCTCGCTGCAGTTGTGTTTTCACAAATTTCATATTCAAACATTCAGCTCCTGGAAACCAGTGTGATTTCACAGGATCTGGCCGCAGCAGTAGCAGAAAGAGTTATGCTAACCCCGTTGACCTCACTTCCATGTGTTAATGGTCAGCTCCACTTAATGCGAGGAATTCTGCTGCATTGTGCCCAGAGAAACAAAAAAACACATGCATGGTCCTGGATTTGACAACAGCTGACCCATGTATGAGGGGGGGAATTTAGACTAAATGCCAGGAGACAATGCATTTTCAGTTCAAGCTGGTCCAACTCTAAGAGAGAGATTCAGGAAAGCAGGCTGCAGCTTTGCACGAGGTGGGACACTGACAATGGCATTTGCTCTGTTTGTTATATAAAGTAATGCACATATAAAATCTACCATTCTCTCTCTTCTTTCTTTCTTTCTTTCTCTCTTTCTTTTCCTCTTGTTGTTAGTTTGTGCCTAAGGTGAGGGAGGGGTCTTGTAGAGTGTAGAGTCTCTTCTGCCTCCCTCTCTCCTGAGACAGGGCAGCTGTGCGCTATCTATCTCACCCTAATGGTGTGTGTGAGTGTGTGTTTGTGTGTGTGTGTGTGTGTGTGTGTGTGTGCGTGTGTGACAGTATTTGGACCAGCATGAGCCTCTGTCAGCACCTTTAACTAGTCCCCATGCTCAGTGCAGCAGCGTGGCAGTAAATAAGCCTTCACGCCTTTCAGCCGCTCACTTAGGAGAACACATCCCTGTACATAGCTTTTAATTAGAGACTTAAAAGATCAGTGCAAACACATGCAGACAAAAGGAATTACAACACTTTTCACTCAAATTATTTGTACCATCCTGTGGAGAAATGTTATTCCCCTGACTAACATTTGACGGCTCACGTTGCTCCACGAGAGCTGATTTTAATTCGTTTTGCAATCCCATATTATGAAGTCTGTGTCTCAGAGAGGCAAATATTTAGGAGTCTGTGTAACCTATTCCATCATGCAGTCGCTAAAGAGAAACAGTATGTTGGGGAGTCGCAGATGTGTGTGTGTGTGAGGTTGGGAGGGGCGTGCACACTAACTAAGTAAGGCCAGATCCACTCGACTAGGTTTTGTCCGATCTCTGTCCACACATGCGCTTTTAATCCAGTTTTAATCTCTGTCCATACTAACACTCTCATGATATCACATGATCATTCAAGTACATTGGACACGCGTGTGCCGGTGTAAACAGAAAATGTCGCAGATTGTTTGAATAATTGCTCATCTCCTACACATGTAAGCAGTTGTATCATAATAACCTGCAGAATTTAACTGCAAAACAGCTGTTAGCAAAGACAACAGGGTCAGCCACGCTTGTAATTGATTAGCCATGTTGCGTTCTACACTGGTAGCCGAGGCTAATGCAGGTTGTTTAGGTTTTCTTGCAAAAAGGGGTCATGTGATAGGAGCCTCACCAATCAGCAAAGGCTACGTCCTGACCGAACAGAGCCAATCAGCAAGCAGTTGTGAGTGGCTCAGTAATCTTTTACAAACATCTCCGTTTCGACCCGTCAAGATGAAAAAGCAGCCCTAGAGTTTTTTCAAACTGAAACAATGTCAGCAGTGTTTCTAAACTTCTATTCTCTGTTTCAGCTGCTCTAAAAGTCCAGTGTAGTGGGGGCGGCAGGAGTATCCGTTGCAGAGTTGAGGCAATTTCAACATAGCAGCAAGGATGTAGCCTTTGCGAAAACATTGAAAAGCAAATTTAAAACATAGCTCAACAGAAACTAGCACGTGAAACACAAAAGTTTCAGGCTGGTGAGATGTTTTTGCTGCGAGTAGTTTTTCTTCTGCTGAAAATCTCTCTCAGACCAATATGCCATTTATGAGACTCTGCAGACATCATAAAAAGCCTTGAGTTTATTATTGAAGACTGAACACTTCACGATTCCATAAACTGGCTGGCCGCCATAAATTACACACAAGCACATGCACCGAGTTGCTCTCCTGGTAACAATACTGATGTGATGTATACACGCATGCAAGAACATCAGGTTGTGTTATGAGATCACGTGACACGTTTGCTTCCCTCAGCCCTGCCGAGTCAATCAGCTGTAAATGAGTACGATTGTATTGCTATGACAAAAATAAACCAGGTAGAAGACGTACAGCTTAGTATCAGCAAGGAAATTAAAATACACCTCTCTATGGATATAACCAACACAGACGTATTACATTTCCTGAAATAATCCCGGCGGAATGCAGCTGAGACAAACAAAAAGGTGTAGACTTACAATTATTCATCCAGATTGATGTCTGTAGAGTCCTGTGTGTCTGACACTGTGTGTGAGAGCGAGCGCCTCTGTGTGTATCAGAGCATGTGGTTGATGTATTGAGTCCAGCCTGTGAGTGGTGTTAGGGGTTGGAGTAACAACGGAAGAGTTGAAGTGGGCAGTGATATCAGTCCTCGCTCCATCACTACCATCTGCCAGTGTCTGATTATCCGCATCTCTCCGTCCTTATCCCTCCTTCTCTCTCCGTCTGTCCTCTAAACATAAACACAGTTGTGTTTTGGTGTCCATACACACAACACACACACACTCAGCTCAACAACACTGGTGTATAAAAGTGTTGATGCCTCTCCCAGAGTCACCTGGGAGCCGAGCTGGTGACGTCAGCGGCTCTCCGAGGAGCGAGGCTGGCAGTGGGCATGCCCGCCTGATGCCTGCCTCTGTGGGGCACCTGGGAGTGTGCGGCATTTGGCAAAGTGTGAGCGTGTGATAGAGAGAGACAGGCAGGCCTCAACGCAGAGTGAATGAAGGGTGAAGGTGGCGAATCACAGATGCGAAAGCCTCCCAGTGCAGAGGGAATGTGCCGGGGTACAAATATCACGCCAAGGACATCCAGCTAATGAAGAAAGCCTCATCCATGACCCATTCATGGAGAGTTTGTGATTGACTGTGTGTTCCAGATGCCACACACAAGCTAAGCTCTATACAGCCTGTGGTTTACAACTCTCCAAAGTGCTGTACGCAGTAGAAACAGCCAGAGTGTTCCAGCACAGGAGCAAATCTTTCCTTGACAAGAGTCCAACATGTGATTCATATGATCCATCTTCTGTATATCCTCGATGAGAAAACACACACACACACACACTCAGACATAAACACACACACACACATATACAAGGACAAGTAACAGTGATATCAAATTGGAGACACGTATCATCACGTCAAAATGAATGCAGTTTATAGCCAGAGCGTATTAAGGGGACGTCCACTGAGATACGACCACAATCCACTTAGTTGCAATAAACACACACACACACACACAGACACACGGAGACAGAGAACCACATGCAGTCGTGGTATTGGATGTGGTTTTCATCAACACACACTTTCATCGCCGTGCGCCAATGGAACAGCCACATATCCAGCACCTACTGAGTAATTACTGTCAAAACTATACACACATCCCCACAAGGTCTCCCCGAGGCCCTATTTACCCCCATCATTTATTTATTGTCACATTTAGAATCATTAAGCAAAGTGCGGGGGACCACACCCTGTGAATCAGGAGTAATTGTTCATATACAAATGTATGTTTTTTGTGTGTGTCATCCAAGTGTCCTCAAGCCCAGACATTCATATTCAACAATGTCCTCTGCTATCTTCCTATGAGGTGCGTTCATGGACCCTCAGACACATTATGTCCACTAGTTTAGCCAAAGGACATTTAGGCTTAAGCCATGGTGTAAATTTGAGTGGAATATGAACATTGTATGTTCTTTTTGTTGTTTTATTACAAAGCATCCAGCATTATTTTGTGTACTCAGACACCTCACCAGCCCCTCCATCGGCATAGTGGTGAGTAGAGGATGAGTGCATTTTCATTTTTCTGCGAACCATCCCTTTAAGCTCACAGTCCCAAGGTCACACTGAGCACGGCCAAACTGGAGGTCGGACGCTTGACAGCATGTCAATATTGTCAAACTCAGGAAAGGCTTTGTCCAATCAATGGTAAAGACACTAAGCCACAAGCTTCCACTGAGCAGAGACAGAGTCAGATCTGTTTCCATCACTCAGCAACTAGTAATGGAACTGTGGTAATCTGATCCGTCAGATGCTTCCTTAACCAGAAATTCTTCACAAACATGTTCCTCCTATCATTACGTTGGAAAAATGGTTAACAACAAGCCAACAATTGAATTAATGCAAAGTACCCAAGTCAAATACTGCAGTCAGCACTTTGACTGGCGATCATTACAATGGCTGAGTGCCGACAAACACTGTTCATACAACCACTCAGTATGTGTGTGTCTGGTATTAGACAGGAAAGTTGGTGTTTCTAAATCAAACAATTACACAAACCACAGCATCTATCCTCCCAATATGGTACATTGTGAGTGTGAGTAACTGTTAATATCTTGTTATTCTTGACAATATTATCATTTACTACAGAATTGTATTCATTACATGATCAGTGCCTGCATTGTGTCCTCAAATTAAATGATTGATCAAGTTGTGAACATCTGCAGTAGAAATTCACTTCCATATGTGAAGTGTGTGTGTGTGTGTGTGTGTGTGTGTGTGGGTGTGTGTGTGTGTGTGTGTGTGTGTGCGTGTGTGTATGTGTGTGTGTGTGTGTTGTGGGGTGGCGGGGAGTGGAGTATAAGTGGGTGTCTCTCCTGGTCCCTGTCCCAGGCTGGGCTCACCAGGGTCGTAAAGTTATCCAATGTCACCGCAGGACTATTGGATGGCTGTCAGCAAACTAAATTAAAAACCACAAGCACACAGTGTTTTAATTTCTGTGTTTTTACCCCGTATGGAGCGAGACTGCCTGCAGCCTCAGTGATAGTGCGTGTGTGCACATGGATTTAGGTACGTGCGTGTGTGTCTGTCTGTGTGTGTGTGTGTGTGTGTGTGTGTGTGTGTGTGTGTGTGTGTGTGTGTGTGTGTGTGTCTGTGTGTGTTTCTGGTTACCTTTACAAAGCCCATCTGTACCAAATGTTCTATGCTCCTCTCCCTCCCATCTTTCTATGAGGAGAGAGCCAGACAGACTGACCCAATCTAATAGCATTGCATAAACAACATGGTTGAATAATTTGTCTGTTATGAAAGGGATTTTTTTTAATGATAATAATAGAATAAAAGTACGCGATGAATGGTTGAACCGATGCATGACCCGGTCCATCAGCAAAACCTCATTTGAATTAAATTAGTCCAAATGACAAGAATATTTAGGCTGACCAAAAAGTTGTGAATCCAATGAAATCCAGAGAACAGAGGAGCCAAGACACAGTGAAAAGTCTTTAGAGATAATTATGTGTCTGCACAGATTAACATACTGTTGGTGGACTCAGTAAACAACAGTTATTCAAGGCTCCAGTGTGATTAGTGGCCTAACAACAGAAGAGCAGTAGACCAAGTTGTACCATTTACAAGCTTGGAATTAAACTTAATTGCCTTAATTGGACACTGTTGAGCAATCAAAGTTAAAGTACAGTTTTCATTAAACCCTGATGAAAGAACCCGAACGTTTGTAAAGTCAGATGTGATCGAACCAGCACATAGGGATATGAATATGAACTTGAATGAACCCTGTGGAACCGCATTCATCGACCAGAACTGACCTTTCACCGCTCATCAAGCATATTAGAGTTCAGCCATCGCTGATACGTGACATTTCTCTGACCTCCACCGTACAGAGCACGGCACAAAGGAGATGCTGCAGATGCCCTTTACCTGCCTGCACCATGGTAATACAGAGGTGAAGAGAGAAGGGGATGTGACCAGACAGAGGAAGAGGGAATTAAAGAAAGAGAGGGACTCAAAGTCTGATGACAAAAACCTTTAACCTCGTATGACAGAAGGAAAAAAGAAAGAAAAAGAAGACTACAATAATTGGGCTTTACAGTGTAATAATGTCTACATTTTTTCAATAATTATCCTGTTGTTGTGATGGTGTCATGCATATGCTAATTGGTATATTGTTGTTGCAATAAGCTGTGTCTCAATTCGTAGGACGCATCCATTGGAAGATGCATTTGAAGACTGATTGCGTCACAGTGGAGCAACTTGAATTTCCCAATTCCGTCAAATGTTTCCTTCCACCTCGAAGCAACAGAGGCGTAAATACGAGCACTTGGATATACATTAGTGAGAACTTATTTGAATGACTTTTTAGATTGATACATGTCCTATCTGCTAACACAGAGGAGGAAGGGATGGGGACCTATATTGCAGCCTGCCACCAGGGGGTTATATATAGGCTTTGGCTTCAGTTTTGGGAAGTGGTCTTGTTGTGCATCTTATCGTTCCATAACGTTTTTATAGTTTTCAAATATCCTCCATTTTGCACCTTGATAATAACGTCCAGCCATAGATATGGACACAGCCTTTTTCGGATGTAACGTTAGACTGTTGAGACGGCACCAACATTAGACGTCTGCATGAATTAAATAATCCAAAATGCTTACAGGCTTCGGCATAGCTCTTAACTCACTTAGCTAAATGCTGCCTGAGATGAACCTTTGGAAATAGGAACTGCTTCAATTTGTATGGATCATAAGTAAAAAGGTTCAGAACCACTGAGTTTAATCGCTAATGCAGATGTTTTGAATTTATTCAAAAGTAAATTGAGCTGATTTTTGAATATTTCTATTCAGCCCTTTGGTCACAGAAATAACATCTGTTCCTAACATGAAGCTTATTTGATTGAAAAGTTCAGCTAAAACACTCTTATAGATGAAAGATCATCAACTTCAGAACTCATAACCCTAAGACTATTCTATACTTTCAAAGCTGCTAATTAGTTTATCACCAATTACTTAATATCTAAAAACAGTGAAGACACCTTATAGAGATGGTTCCTTGCATTGTCTAGTAACAGTCATCGTATCATCGTACACCATTCTGGAGAGATGACTGATGGTTTTAGCAGGAATGTTTGGATAGGTTTTGGACGTCCTCTCTTCATTTCCTGAAGGTCAAATGTTTTCAACCACCAGCAGCACTCGAACGTCAAATATTGTAAACATACAGGAAAACCTCTGTTTATCTTTTCTTGGCCCATCATTTGGAACCTCACTTGGCTTAACATTGGATTTAAGTGTTAGAAATACAATACCGAGAGCAATTTGTAGTATTTATATGCTTTAGCGTAAGTTGACCTGCAGTTGCAAGGTGGGTGGCAATTAAATCAAACTTGGCAATTTGCTTTTTCTTACAGCCAGAGCCAGTGAGCACAGTGTGTGCACAGTGTAGACTATGACAGGCAGATTATTATTTGACTCCGTAAATCCGTGACGAATTTCTGTATAAAGTATCTTTCCCAAGAATGTGGACCCGACCAATACTGTCTCTTCAGGCTGCAGCGTATCAGATGGTCACGATACAATCCCAGGTCGTCCTGTTCAAATGGAAATCCAGTGCCAAACAGACTGGGCTCTCAACAATACTCCACTGCAGTATGAGACTTAATAATACTTTTTTTAGTTATGTGTTGGGTGTTTCTTCTGTAACCATATATGGAGCTGAACAATATGTCTCAACCTCCTCCGTTCGCTTCTGCTTTATTTCACCTAATGATTTTCCACGTTTTCAAAAAAGAATTGGGGGGGATAAATCCCATAAGAGAAGCGGACTGGTTGCAGCTGTTAGTTTTACAGAAGCTTAGACGGCGCAGGTCATACTCATGGAAGGAGAGGATGTTTATTTTGGATGGATTTCTGTCTCTGTGACTGTTGAGTGTCAACAGTCAGTCTGGAAAGAAAATCATTTTCTTGTCGCGTTTGCTTGCAATAATGATGTGTGTGACTCCTGGGTGACTTTGGTTGCCTGGAGAATATCTTGAGACCATTATTTTTGTAATAACTCTGAACCTCTCATTGAACGTTGCCCAACGAGGGTCAACGGCTCAACAACCCGAGCGAGAAATGCAGATTGCACGCCGCAGACTATGACAGGCAGATTATTATCTGACACGGTAAATCGCTGGCAAATTCCTGTACGGAGTCGATCCTCCCACTGAGTCTACACAGACATATCAAAGGTCCGGTCAAGCTTGAGCATATCAAATGGCCAGGATGCAGAGAGGGTACGTCCTGTAGTTGACTGCAGTGAGTGGAACCATCTGCGGAGCATTAGAGCTTTAGTGTGCAGCCCTTGTCTTCAGCTGTATGAAAATACAAACGGTCTCTCAAAATTGACCTGCCAAGGTCTGACTATTTATTATTTCAACCTGAGGCGGAAATGTTTGGTAACTGGACCTGCGCAGGCCTGACGACTGTGTGGCTGACTGTAGAAGATGAGGAGCTTTGGAAAGGTGTGTCCCTGAATGCTGTTAGCAATTATATGGATCCCTTGAAACCAGCGCATTACGTTCCCCGAGCAGGCGTTCAGACAGAAAACTGCCCTGTGATGTTGCTTCAGCTACTGGCGAGAGACGAAATGTGATCCAGGAGATCCAGAGTGAGAATATTAAGGTTTAATAAATTCCAATATACTTTGGACTTGTGTTGCAACAAATTGACATAAACAGTAGATACATCACATTCAGTTGATTAAAATCACATGCTTTCTATGTAGGCATCTAAGGATATTATGAGGAGATGAACGCCGATGTGTCACTTCTGAAAAACTCCTTAAAGACTAAATCTGTTTTTATACATTAATTCTGGAAAATGTTCGGACTATGGGTTTCACACTTGCTGGGACTTTGCCATTCACATTTGAAAAACATAGCATATACGTTTACAACAGAAAAATGTCTGGATCATGCAGGAGGCTGGGAACAATGTATTTATTCTGCTGTGGAGATCAAGTGTTTTTTTGTTTTGTTGCACATCACCAGCGTGGGCTTGTTTCAATAAAGGCTCTTATATTTGTATATAAGTTTTGCGTCCATCACATCTTAGACGCATTTTCGGTGCATTTCTACACAAAGGAAAAAGGCTCTGATAGAGTGTCATTTGATTTCTCACATTGATTCCGAGGTCAAATCCACATGAAGCCTGTCATTTGTTTTCTTCTTCCACATCAAACCTCAGCTTCTGAAAGTCCTTCCAAACTCGAGAACCTGAGAGCACTGGTCTTCCATCATTCCCACCGTCAGGTTTTTTCAACCCTCTTCACTTTTGTTGTTTCGCGGGTGTCGGAGTAGCAGCTGTTTGTGACGCCCGCAGACAAGTGTCTGCGAGGTGTGTGTTTGTCAGTACGTCTCAGGGATATGGAAAGTGTGTGAGTGGAAATCGTCTCCTGGTGCTGTTGTTGTTATTCAGTCGCTGATGATGAGTCACGTGAGGAGCGAGCAACAAAAAGGAAGAACAAGGGAGATTCACAGACGTCTCTCTCTCCCTCCCGCTCTTGCTTTCTTTACAGTTTTCATTTGGCTCCACCAGCTCCTTTTCTCATCTAGTCACAGGTGGCTGTGTGTGTGTGTGACACAGTGATGATTTACACACCCAGCAGGAGCTCAATGTGGAAACCTGGACCAACCAAGACAGACCAATAAAACCAGCACCTTGTGAGCTGTGGAGAAAGTGAGGGAAAGAGAAGGGGAGGGTCATGAACTCAATAAAGATTGAAAGTTAAATAGCATAAACATTTTCTCATGACTTCTGGGGGAGTCAGTGGGAATCTTGGGAAAGACAAACACACTTTGGCACCTGTCTCGCACTTTCATACACTGGGAAATATTAATTGCGAGTAAAGGTGTTGTTTTAATGCAATTCGACCACATTACCGCCATTACTACCAAAGTACACTAGAAACTAAATAACTTCTGCTAACGTCTAACCCGTTAAGAGCAAAATTATTTTTAATGGTAAAAGGAACATGTGTGAAAGTGCTTGCACACAACACACACACATGCACAAACACACACATGCACACAGAGTCATTCCAGGTCACGCCGGCTCCTGGTCGGTCATTTGTCCAGACTTAGCACCTGGTCAGAGAGAGGAAATAAGAGGACAGCTCCTCTCGGAACAATGGCCGCAGTGTTCGTCCAACCCTGACCTCTCAAACGCTCACAGCCGGAACACGGAAAACACTCACCACGCCATGGGAGGCCTCCACCAGTTGCATATAGTGCACGGGCCTCCGCGACACTGTCCATGCATCCTGTTGCTGTCAGCACTCTCTCTCCCTCTCTCGTTCACACTTATTCTTTCTCTCTCCCTCTTTCTCTCTCCTCCACTCCTGGTCTCTCATTCCATCCTACATTCTGTCGAAACTTCAGCCCTCAAGTCTTTCTACTGTCTCTACTTTCCATCCATTTGACTTAATTTGTTCTACCAAACAAGCCAGACCAATGAAAATCCTTCCTGGAGTAATTCAGTCTGAGGCTCGGTCTTTGTTCACTGCAGCGGAACTCGCTTCACGGATGCAGAGATACGTGCAGCCACTTTATGAGGGAATCAAAAAAGACACTCTGAGTTATAGCTGACCTTGGGTGGGACTGTTATTGGCATCATTCACTAAACTTTCACAATAAAGTGAGTCTAATATTTCCAGTTGTGGACCAGATGTATGTAAATTATTACTGTATCCCCATATACTATAGTACAGGGGATAGAGTAACATGTGTTAACTGTAACCCTAACCCTCTAGTATACTGTTAAAACAATTTTAAAGTCTCAACGTTACTGTGTAAAGTCCCTGGAGATAATTTATGTTATAATTTGCTGCTATACAAATACAATTAAAATGAACTGAATTGAACTGTCAGTATTAAAATGTCCACTGTAGAATATCCAGTGCATGAGTGATTCTGATATATGCCGGGTGTGAAAGTTTCTGCTAAGACTATAAATCCAAACTACGAGGGAAACTGTACACTTGTGTATACATGAATACAAATTGAGGCAACAATCCAGTCAGGCAGTGAAATGATATGTTACACAAGCAGCTCTCCCACTAGGCCGCTCTGGGATTTCTTTATTTTGTCCCGAACCCGTACGGCTCTAATCTGCCAAACCACAAACTGAAAACAATTGATGTGAAAACAGTGAAAATAGTCAGAGGAACGAAAAGCAGAGGTGGGGGGGGGGGGGGGGCTGGGTGTGAAAACAGGTCACGTAAGCTTTAGGATGTTTGCGTCTCCAGTCCATTCACCTCCAGAGCAGGGCGGGGGTGAACACGCTCTATATATAACTGCAGTGAGGGCGCTTTGGTGTGGCTGCTCATCTCCCTGCCCTGTAACTGAGTGCGTCTATATACGACAAAGGAACTGAAGTCCGCCCGCAGCTTTCATTAAAGCCCGACTTAAACATAGACAGAAAGCTCCTCTCAGTTTACAGATAATTATCACGTATGTCTTCTTTTTTCCTCTATAGACAATCAAGATAGATTTAGATATATGACATTTTCTACTGAACTTAAAAGTGATATTGAGTGAAACCCTACATATGCCATAGTTGTACCTTTATATTAAATGGACATAATTGTTGTGCATCATTTTATACAATGAAAAAGAATGGTAAATAGACTTCTGGCCTGGAGGATATTGATCCTTGAAGGTTGAACCACAACCTCAGCTTGTCTGGATGGGGGGAAATGGCAGAGAAGCAGAGGCAGTGCTTCAACGCGGAGCCCTGTCTGTGATTAATGGGTGTGAATGTGACCCTAAGCTTGATGGCGGACCTTTGTACACTGGGGGCCACATCCAGGAACCAGCACACACACCACACACACACACACACACACACACACACACACACACACTGTCTGGAATAAAGAGCTAATGTATGACGGTGGCGAAGGTTTACAGGCTTGCGTTAGAAAAACTTGGTGTTAAGGTACAAGTCCAAGAGTCAGACTTCACCTGTTGATAAGCCCTGTCTATGAGCAGGAGCCACACTGGCTGCAGGGTTGACGTCATCATGGCCAACATCACAATCCCTGTCCCTGTCTTTACCTTTTTACCCTTGTCAAATTCTTTTTCCTCCCTATCTGTTATCAATGGATCACTCCTACGTCAATCCTGCTAACTCTCCACCTATCCTTCCTTCAGTCTTATCTCTGCCTCACTCTGGGCCGCTGTACTTCTCTCCCCCCAGACGCCATCACTCTTTCCCTCCCTCCCACAGGCTGGGCAGTAAAACAGGAGCGGGCTCATGGGAGGCCATTAACCACCAGAAACGTGGCATTAGACTTTGGCTGCAGAGTGAACGGCTGCAGACTCTTTTACACAACCACTGAACCAAAGTAACAACAATCAGCCCAGCGCCGCAAACTGAGCTTTTGGGTCTGTGGCTGTGAACTGTGATCAGCTCTTGATTAAGTACATATTTTAAACAAATTTTTACATTGTTGTTGATGTAGAATAGACACAACACAGATAAACATTGGTTTAACATTTGCAGTTAGTATAGTAGAGATAGAAAACAGGATATTCCAACATGTGAATAAGAGTAATCAATGAAAATGATGATAAGAAAATAAAATGACTAAAATAACAGTAAATAAATATCAATAATTAAATATCTTCCACTATGTCCTTCTGTTTCTAATGGACACTGTCAAGTAATGAGCCACTGAATCGGCAAATCTGGGATGTTATTCACGCCCTGGGGTTTTTGGACGATGTGAAGGAGGGGATCAGGAGATGGGTGAACAATCACAGCCCCTAATGTTGTAATCCAGTGCATCCTACATTAAAAAACACCCAGGGAACTGGTTATTTCTGCTCTAGTCTCCAGAGCAGAGACTTTGAAATAAGACCTCCAAAGGATAATGCTGGTGTGCAGTTAAATCTGCACAGATGTATTAGAAAAACCTTCCACAATTTACAAATACTAATGGCAAGGAGAAGTCTGACTAGGCATTCTAGGCGATAAAATCCTCAGTGAAACCTTTGGCAAATCAGATTTGTCCCAGCTGCTCCCTCTGTAATAAAATACTAGCAAACCCCAACTTATGGGAAACTTTTATTTTCAGGTAAATACAGAAGATGAGTTACAAATGATCAGTTCTGTTTAGATTCCTTTGATCTAACTGAAACAGTTTGAACGCCCTTTCATCCAGACCTGTGGCCCAGAGAGTCCAGTATTTGTGTCAGGGTGGTCATGTGTGTGAAGTTGTCTGGTCGGGTGCAGAACTGCTCGGCCCTCACCCCGTTCAGGACAGCTGCGTTGACGACTGAAGCAGAACTCGTGTCCACTCCCTGCCACAGACACATTGACAGGATTTTCTACCCTCAGCGAGGCTTTAGTTGGAGGCCGGCCTTGCGTGTGGTCTGTAAGGCAATGCCCTTGTTATGAAGTGCTACGTGCTCGAGACGCTTACCTCGGGATTTACATGAGAGAGACGTCTCAACTGCTGTCCCGATGCAGCCGTGTGTGCCCACACGCGCACCCCCACAACTGCCAGCGATCGTGCCAGGTGGTACGGTCTCTCTAACTGACATAGCAAGGCTCATTCTCACGTTGTTTGCGATGGGACTAATACATTTGTCGTGGAAATATATTAGAGCCACATACACGGTGGCTAAAAGCTGGATCGAGTTACCAGCAGTAAGCTATCGGGGGCCAAGGACCAGTAGTCTCTTGATAAAACCACTTTTAAATTGACTACAACCAGATTTTTATTTGGATCTGCTGCAAATTGCAGAAACTCACAAATATAAGTCCCTTAACATGTGTGATTGCTCAGTGAGATCCATGAATTATTATTTGAGAAATTGAGAAATATATACCATGTTCCACACCAAACTTTTCCTTGGGTCATGACCTAACATTTCATGGAAATTGGTCGATTTTGCGCAAAAAAAAAAAAAAAAAAACAGAACGCGGAGATAAAATGTAACCGTCTAAGTGGAGGTTAAGTCCGTCTGCTTTCCTGTGTGGAAAATCATGCATGTGGGATTTAGAATAGAACACAGACACAAACACAAACGAGTGCGTTTCTCTGGTTCGTATCGGGGGGTGGGGGGGGGGTCAGCACAAATGTCAACTGCAGGCAACCCAATCTGAATGCAACTCAATAAATTGAGTTTTCACTTGCGGTGGAACAGGATCTCATACTTAGAAGGCTGAACTTTAAATTGCTTTAAGAGTTTCAGCGCTTAATAGGGATCAAATAGAGATGTCTCGAGACACCTGTGTGTGTGTGCATGTTCGGTGTGTGTGCGTGTGTGTGTATGTGTGTAACAAAGCCCCCCCCCCCCCCCGACTGCTCCCCAGAGACAGGCTTCACACAGAAGCTAAGAATAGCCCTGGATGTATTACCACCAGTTGGGGGGCTGACGGGGAGTGACTGGTGCAGAAGAGGCAAAACGAGGGGGGCAGGTGACACTTTGCCACTCAGGAACTGACGAGTCGACACAGGAGCCTTTGTCCTTCATTGGACGTCTCTTTTACCTGGCATAGATATACACACATGACCTGACCGATGACCCCCTGCAACCTCCCAAAGTGAATCCACACACATAAATGCTCCGCTGGTGCTTCTTACACGTCAGGCATGCACGGGGTTATGGGCCTTGGAGCCTTACCTCTTATTTTTAGACAGGGTAAACACTGGTCTGTGCTTGAGATGTCCATCAATACTGGGTGTGATGCCGCGAATTGTAGGAGGTGGGTGGAGGAGATGAAGAGGAGGGGAAGAGGAAGAGCAGGCGGCAGGAGGAGGGAACAGAGGGAGGAGACGGATAATCATCAGGAAGTAGGATTGCCGGAGTGCTTAGGCACATTCTTGGCTTTGGATTCATGGAGACCTGGGGCTATTACCACTGATTAAAGGACACGGACGCAATCTGTAGAGCTGTTCGCTTACTGCTGTCAATTGGAAGGGATTCTGATCGTCTGACGGCCGAACAGAGCTCCATTCACCGAATCTGAGGACGTGTGCATGAAGAGTTAAAGAGGAGCTACAAAAACAAAGTATGGGTCGATGTGGAACGACGTGACGTGCGCCTCACATGTCCCACAGACACGCAGTCCTCTCACATAACAGGTGAGAGGTGGTGACCCCGCACTAACAGCTCCATTTCCTCCACCATCAAACACGAGAGCCTCATCCAGGATCCCTGAATGGTTCAGAAAAGAAAACACTGCGCTGAATAATCTGTCAGAATAACAGCAGGCCGGCCGCTAAGTGTGTGTGTGTGTGTGTGTGTGTGTGTGTGTGTGTGTGTTAGCGCGTGGTGCTTGAATAGCTATATACAGGCCAGAGAAATAACCACCCTGGAGGTGACGCTGTACAGCAAGTATCGGTGATGATGTCTGATAATGACCTATCATTTGAGATAATTGGGTAATAGGGTTAATGGTTTTCACTGTGGTGCTCTGGGCTCATCATTTCAAACAGGTATAGACGGCTATATTTGTGCCATCAACACCGGCTGTCCAAAATTCCCTAATAGGATGAGCGGTAGATAATTGGCTGCTGGCTGTATTTTTGTTTTGGGTTTGAATACAAGACTAATGGAGGGAGTCGATCCTGTGGCACAACCAGAATATCAAGAAGACACACAAAAAACATATTGTGTTAGGAAAGTAATGTTGTAATACATCCACAAGTGTTATTTTTGAGTGGATGTTTGTCAGCGCATGTCTGTGTCTTGTTTTGTTCTTTTAATTGCTAATAATCAAATGACTTTAATAAGCTGTATTGTATAATATTGCGAGAATAACATTTGGAATATAATGAGAATAAAGTCCTGATTGAAAGGGAGAGGGGTCGTGAATTTATTGAGGACAAAGTCATAGTATAACGAGAAAGTCAAAAAAGTCATAATATTACTATGTGTGTATTTATATGTATATATCTGTGTGTGTGGGGTGTGCATAACGGAGTGACCAAGTGTTCAGTGTACAATAGAAAGACGGAGCACATTACAATCGTAACAGCCCAACATTAAGGTCCCACTTCCATTATAGATTTAATGACATGCTGGGTGGTGTCCAACTGCATTTAACCTGTTCATCTGCATAATAGTACTTCCCTTCCAGCCACAGGGGAGTAATGCATCTCTGTGATCAGTCTCTCTCTCTCTTATCTCTCTCCTGCACTGGTTCACACACACTCACACACTCATACACAAGAATAAATATAACCATTAGCATACACTTTGCATAAATGAAGCTCACAGAAAAAGGGTACAGAGGACCTTTGTGTGTGTAAAATATGATCCAGCCAAATTACAGGTTGTTAAGAATTATTCCCTCAACATTAAATAGTTTGTCTTTCATGGAGCACGTTAATGTTATGGGCATTTATCCTATGATATTTCTTTACACTTTTGGTGACAATAATCGATAGCATTTTAATTTGAATTCTAAAACGTGCAAAATCCTTTAGACAATTTTCCACATAAATAGTACAAATTTGAATAGTACATGGTTTAGTATTAACGACACAGTGAAACAAGGTTCGAGTTTATAATCTTTTAAAGCCTCTATCACTCCCCAGATAGACATGAGACAACATTGACAGTGGGAGTTGAGTCTTCAATCCAGTGAGCCGACCTGAACAGCTGGAAGGACTGAGACCCGTGAATCTTACAAAATGACACTTTCCACTGAGATCGTCCAACCATTCATCAAGTTGATCGTGACTTTTATTTCATCTCTCTCTCTCCCTTTCTCCCTCAATAAAACACAAACACACACACACACACATGCGCACACACACTCATATACGCTGTGAGGAGGAATCCGAGCCACCATAAAATTCATTGCAGGTTGTATGTGACCTCCATGTCTGGCGTGAAATATATTCTCTGCTTATTCTGTCACATATTTCAACTTTAAGCATGGCAGAAGGAGCCATAAAATGGCATTCAGTGCGGTGATCTGTCACTTGCAGAAGGCTACCGAACATCCTCTGCCCTGATGACAGCGGTGCCCTTCATGCCAAAACTGGTGTCTTCGTATTTCTCACTGCAGGCACCTCTGCTGCAGACAGTACAAATACAATAGTTTTGTAAATTTAGTTAGTATAAGGATTAGCATCAAGGTACTTTCTGTTGTCTAATTTTGTCTTGAGTGAAAGACAATAAATGGGACTTGACTGAAATAGTTCAAACATTAATAAAGGTACATAAACCTAAATAAAGTAACCTTACCGGAGCAAAGACGTATTGAAAAAAAAACAGGTATGAACCTTACAGTAGTTTGCATCCCACCACTAAACCCAGACAAGAAGAAGAAGAAGTTGTAAAAGGAATTCTGATGTGGCAAGTGGCAAGTGTCACGCTTGTAACAATGCAAATCAAAGTACAAGCTAATGAACCGTGAACAAAAACGTTTTCTCCGGACATCACTTTTCCAACTGGCAAATTAACCGTCTTTAATCTTTGTTGTTGAAGAAGTCGATGCCTCACGTAAAGTTTTATCGTCCATGGAAGGTTCCACTGCGCTGCTACCTCGGCTGTAACATTAGCTGCGACTGCTGCGGGAGACTTGACTTTTGGACTAAAGAATTCAGTACACTGTTCAGTTTATTGATATATGTTGTGTTTGATCAGGTGTCTGTAAAACTTCTGAAAGGTGGAAGCCCACTAGAGACGGCTCTCGACTCACTGTTGCCTCCACACCGTGACACGTTCCAAGAGAGGTAGCCTAGCTTGCTACGCAGATGTGCACAAGTATAAATGCTCTAGCCACATGTATGTATTTATGAGGTTCCAAGTCTTGACGACTCAAAGCACTTTACAGAACAGTTTTACCTTCACCGACTCACACAGACATTCATACAGTGCATCTCTGTGCAGCGCTTTTCTCTATAAGAAGGGGCAATTTAGGGATCAGTATCTTTCCCAAGGACACTTGTAAGCGACACATAGCATACTCCATTTTGATTTGTAAATGAGTGTGTCTGTGTGTCTGTTGGATGGGAGATCTTTACCCTGGAAGACAGGAATGTTCCTGCCATGAAACAACATGACAATCAACATGCACATGGACTTTTTGGAAAGACATCAAAGCCTGAGCCATATGGGTGAAGTTACCTACACCACAGGGCGGACGAAGGAAGGAAGACAGCAAGAAAGCAAGAAGGAAGCTAGATGAAGATTATAATATAGTAAAAACTGTCCATTTTACATTCTAGCATAAATACTATTCATAATAGACCACCATGTGTCTGGTGACGATTAAGGAAAGTAATTAGTCGGCAATGGATGTAGAATGAGCTCATTAAATCACATGCGAGGAGATGGAGGCTTATCACAGTCAAAGAAGCACAGGCGGCTTCTCCTTTATTGAAAAGGACTGAATCATCCATCATGCAAATCTTATTTAGAATACAAGGAAGCTATGTGAAGGCCTGGTGATCGCAGCAGGCCTTCACATAGCTTCCTTGACATCAGTTTGATGAAGGATGAAGCCACGTATGCGACGTAGAGCCGCGGATGTCATTTTTCATTTTCCAGCTGTACACAACAACCGGACCAGTTCTCCTCTGGTGGCTGGTATTCATTACGGGGACGTATATGAATGGCCCCGAAATCTGAAAAGGGGATTTCACTCAATAGAAGCATGGCTGTTCCATTTACCATCACAACCGAAGCTGATTAATACTGAGAGTGCCAAGACTCACTGCTTTTTTGCGCTGTCGTGTCTTTCTGGGGGTGCCAGCGCCGAATCTCATTAGCAATCGTAAATAGAAATGTGACACGTCGAATGGACAGTCTATATATATATCCAAGTGTGGTGATGATACTTTTCATGCAGTGCGGTTAGCAGCACTTAAGGTCACTACAAATCAGCTTGCTGAGTTTTAACGGTTTGGGCTGTGTTGTTGTTCACCCTGTCACTGGAGCTTCCCCCTTTATGGCTTCTTCTGGATTTAAAACTGTGTCCACATTTTGAAATGTTGTTGTGGTTTTGGCCGGGCAACCGGGGGACTTCAATCAAACTCCCCTCGGTAACAGTAAAACAGTTTTGATTGGAACCCGTCCACAGAGAGCAACATTTTATGTGTTATTGCAAAAGAACAACAGCTTGTTTGCGAAACAGCTCGCGTGGACCTTGTAAAATGGAAGTGACGAACCAAACGAAGCATGCAGAAATGTCTTAACAAGTCCGCCCGCGAATGTTTTCGGTTAAAGAAAACAAACTCTGGTAAATGCTCGTTCATGCAAAGGAGACGTGGGAATAGATGTGGCTGCAGCTGCAGGCGTGACAGTGACTGAGCAGTGTCGAGTGGGAATCCACCGCTCTGCAGCTGTTACAGTGACAAACTTTCCATCTAAGCTTTTGATCTCCCGATGCTGGCAACTCATCGCCGTTCACACCTCTGGAAAATACTTAGAGTGCATCGAGCTCGCACACACACACGGCTACACACAGGACAGACTTAAAAGCGGACAAACACGCAGACACGAGTCTCTGTACCACCGTGTTTGTTAATGTGTTAAACAGGACTATGAAACCTTTCCTCAACCTGAGGAGCTAAAGTCCCTGTTCGGTGAGCCAGCCACTAACATTTGCTTTTTAGGCGATTTGTTATTTTCATAACTTGACATTTGTGAAGGTTAAATCAAAAATAGATTTAACTTAGACTGTTCAAAAAGGAAATATTTGCACTGACCACAAGGCCCAACAAGGGTCATTCGACTTGAAGGGTGTTACACAAAACCAGTATTACAGTATCGATACACTATCAAAACAAATGTGGACAAGTCAAGGGGAAAATGTACAACTGTCATGCACCAGAAATTGTATTATAATATAAAATGTCCATATGAAACTGGAACGCATGGAACACGTGGAATTGATCCGGATATACAATAAATTAAATTATTTGTATTATTGTTCCCAGCATATCACTTCATTCATAACACTGTAATGACGTGGTGTCACACAGACTTTCATATTATGGACAGACAAAGGAGTAGTTCAACAAGGGAAATTCAAACATCTGTATGAAGTTGAAGAACTGCAATCAATCACATAGCTACCACAGGAAAAAAACAAAATTCCCACAGATAAGTTTCTCGTATGTCTTAGTGAGCGAGGGAAATAGTGACCTCAACAGGTGGAAAACACAACTTTTGAAACTCCTGCTTTTGTTTCTCGAGTATGACCAACAGGATTCCAAAAGGACAAGGATTTGATTTCTTACCTTTGAGTTGAACATAAAGAGTCAGGACTGAAGCCAGTGTTGCACAGGGTTTGGTTTCATCTGCCAAATCCTCCGTGGTAGGATGGGATGTAGTGTTATGACTGAAGAAGGAGGAGATGCCACAGCGGGCCATCAGGCTGGAGATGGATACTAATCCCATTCAAGTGTATAGTAACCTCTCTCTGCTGCTCTTCCGTCTGCTTCCTCACCCGCTCATCTGATAGCCCGATCGCTTGCCAAGTATCTAATTCCAGTGTCTAAGCTGAATATGATGAAAACCTTTCACTCTTTATCTGCTTGCTCTGTTAGTGGCCCTTGCCTTTGACAGCGGCCCCCAAAAATGACTTTAACACTGAAAATCACTGTTAATGTAGCTGGTGAAGGGGCTGAGAGATGAGTAGATGGATTAATGCCATGCTGGGTTCATCTCCTGACTCCCACAGGTCCATTAGTGTTAAATTAAAAGTAAAAATGAAAATCAGATCATGATAACAGGATGCTGCTCACTTTAGACATCACAGTCTATAAATAGACTGAAACACTATGAGCACCAGCCTGTGCCTCCTTCGCTTACACCTGATATCCATCGCATAAATCAGGGGAATATTTTCCAAATGACATTAGCCAATATAGTCCATGTGTCCACAGAGCAAGGCAAGGATAAAGTAAAGATATGTGACCAATTGGAAAAACCGATTGGAAGGCTAAAGGTCAATGAGGTGTGGCATCAAACTGTACTGAAAGACGTATCCATTTCATGGATATATGCACCGTGTGCAACCCCCGGGCTGTGGGGACGCTGGCAGCAATATGAGACGCACACAGGCACGCAAATACACACATACATGCATGCACACATAGGAATGTGGTTCTGTTCTGGTGCCGCATATACACACAGACACCCAGCTTTACCAACACAATGCCATCACTAATGCAATAATATAAATGCTGATGCACACGTTCAACTTGATATGCCTATTCATTTAGTGTATTAAATTAACTGTAAATATGAAAGTGGCAGCTGCAGATCTACAGGAGGTCTGTATAGTACATTTCTTATTCATATATTGTTGGACAAATTTAAAAATATTACTTAACACAGTAATTATTTACCCAGATCAAAGTTAACACGTAATAGTTATTCCAGTGATAACTTTATTAAAACTTTAAAACTTTAAGTGGCTCCAACAATTGTTTTTATTATGTATCTAAAATGTGAGACCACATCAGACTCTTTCAAAGTTTCTCAGACATCTCCCGACTGGATCCTTTGATATCGTATAACTTAATTTCTGCAAAGTGTTGTATAGAAATTGTATAGTTGCGTAATAAGCTGCAGATGATAACTGAGCTGTCATCAGGTAAATCACAACAGTCTACAAAAGCTATTATTACTGCAAGTGCTGCGTCATTACTGTAATTAAAGGGTGCGTCTATTGTGGTTGTGTGACTGTGTGATGCAGGAGAAGATATGGTGTTAATTTGTTGAGGTAAATATAATCCTGCATGTGTGCTTGTGGCTGTATAGATAAAGTTTAGTTAGCCTAATCAGTCAAGATAATTAGCTGCCTTTGAAATCAAGTTATAAATCTGTGAATAGAAAATTATAACCTTTCATCCTCACTATTATAACCTTTCATCCTCACTTTTACTTTGCATATCCCAACATAGTAAGGTTCTGTTTTTTGCTTTATTTGTTTGTATTGTTTTATCATTTGTTATTGCATTTTCAGGCCCCAAGCACTGACAGGCACTGACAGACAGTGAGGCCCTATTGAAATTGTAAGGATTATTATTATAGTTATATATTATAAATTATTCTTAACCAAATTTGCAGAAAATTTGTTGTATTTCTTTTCTATTTCCTTTTCTCTTAAATGTAATTTAAACATATTCTTATGTTACTTCAAATGTGTTCTCTTATATTAATATTTTTTTTTAGTAGTAATAGTATCACTGCTTTTATTATTATTATTATGCAGAGCATGTGAGTTACCAAAAGATAACATGTGGAGGTGAACATAACATAGCTGTGTGGGCTAATCACGACACAAAGGTAAACTGTGTGCTGCAGTTGACCGATCTGGATGATTGTATCACCTCCTCTCAGGTTGTGGAACTTGTAATAAAATAATATTTTATGAGATCAGATGTTTTTTATGTTGAGAAAGATGTTTTCTTACTTCTTTTTATTTTATTTTACATTTCTAAACAATACATATTTTACACAAAAATTAAACATATATTGTGTCAGAGTAAGATATATATCAGGAGAAAATTTCACGTGGAAGCATAAATCATTTTGGATTGTAATATTACTATTACATGGTTCATCTGTATGAAATAGTTCAAGTTTAACAGGGGTTTTGTGACTTAGCTTTACCAACATGTACACATATGTGTGAAACTGAAAAGCGATACTTAATAAATAGACAAAGCACCAACTCTGTGGAACGATTCCTCCGTATCCAGCGGATGATTCTCATCCACCTCAAGATCCAGAACTTTCCAACATCAACCAAACCTTCGCTTATTTTCAGACTCGCACATGAAATGACCGTTCGCTTTCATTTAATCCTCCTGTATTTGTACACCTTGAACCCGGTGGGTCAAAGTGAGGCCAACGCTGCATCAAGATACGCTTAAACATTATGCAGGAATGTGTTGTATGTATATACATGTAAATACGGGGAAATTGCCAAGAATCGAGATCAGTATATAACGGAGCTGAATGCATTACCACTGACAGCATCCCTGAGAGTCCAGCAAACCCAAGGCGGTTTGAATGGGATGTTTTGAAAAAAATAACACATGTATGTTAATCTATAAAATTGAGCTTGAAATTTGATTGCTTTCCTCACACGAGGCCTGGCAAATAACTGAAATTCATCGCCGTCCCACAATGTTCTGGAAGATTTCCATGTTTACTCAGCTCATTAACCTTCATGGCTGAAGGTACTCCCTTGTGGGTTTGGATTTCCACCCTGCGGGGCAGACAGGGGACAGGCCCAGGGGTTGTTGTTACAATTCATGAACTGCACGTTATCCACTGTGTCTCTTTCTTCTTTTTCTGTTTCACTATTTCTCTCCTCTAGCTTTGCCTTTTCGACCCTCCTCCCCCCAAAAATCTAAGCATTTATGACACTCCCAGGCCAAGATGCATGGAGTCAAGATAAATAAGAGAGGTGGTGGAGAGGAAAAGGCCAAAGGGCTCGTTGAGGAAAGGTCAAAGTTCATCTGTGGAACATTAGTGGTCAAGCAGACCTTCCATAAACTACCAGGGAGTCGAAGATGAAAAGGTGTGAGAGGGAAACTTGCTCCTTCTTGCATGACAGTGCACTGCACCTTCACCCATTAGTCAAACCTTCGTTATGCCTCATATCTCCCCATCGCAGTACATCGTTGTGGAGGGGCAGCAGCTCCTGCAGCACAAAGCCCAGTGCAGGGGGGGGGGGATCACTGCACATTAAGATTTGTAGATTAACTATTAAAGACTGTTTGTTCAGCGTTGAATAAAGCTGAGCATGAGCAGAAACAAATAAGGCAACCATGTTCTCAGATCCTGTAATGTGAGACTTGACTCTCCTCATAGGAGCCCATTTTAATGAACTCTTTTGAAAAAGCATAATATTTATTTATTTATTCTCTGACATATACAGTACCACAACCTCTGGATCTTCATACTGCAATCACAAAGCTATTATGATTAATTAACAGGACGGGAAACTTGATCACTGCATGTGGAATCATTTTCATTTTTAATTTATTTTCAAAATATGGGGCCAAATTATCAATACTTGTCAATAAAAGGAAACCACATTATTTTCACTCTTAAGTCACAACGCTGTGTTAAAGAGTATCCGTCTGAAACTAGTTGATTCCATCAAAGATAATAGAATGATTTAATAAGTGATACCTGATCCCTCAGATAATTAGGACAGGTCTCCCAGGGACAAACATCCCGGCTGTAACCGACTCGCTGACATCAGCAGCAGTTGTGGCCTCGTGGTGGTTAAACAATCACAAAGTTTTCTTGTGTCTCAGAAGGTTTTGTGTGTAGCGTTTCCCTGCCTGCCATGCTAAATAAAATACTTTCCCATGTCCCAGCAGGGAGAAACTGGATTCTATGACCACAGGCCAGACAACAACATTAAACTGCACCACAGACGTTTATTTGCATATCTTCTATACATCTGAATTTACTCAGGACGTTTGTAAGTACAGCCAGGACGCCTGTTGCACAGATTTTCAAACGTGCCAGAACTATTGATTAAATCTTAAAGGTTTACATCAGGAGGGGGTCCTCTCTACGGAGGCTGCCATCTTGTTTACAGCAGCCCTGACTGGACAAACTAAACACCTTTTGAGTTTTTATGACAACTGAAGGCTACCACAGATTCTCTGTCATGTTTGGAAGGGGAGGAGGTGTGGGGTATTCAGCTGCAACAAGCAACTCTACCAGTAGATGTCGCTAAATCGAACGCACTGAACCTTTAAGGAGTATTTCTGTGACTCTGACACTTTGATACCAGACACGTATGAGACTGAGAGGAAACCAACTCTGTTACAGATCTGTCTTGCATCCACATTGCCGCTGAAATGTTTAAGTTTGAAAAGTCCAGAGCTGCATTTTAGTCTGGTAAGGAAACAATGACATAGACGTTCACAGCCACTTGCTGATTGGGTCTTTTTCAGTCACGACGAAGCCTTCCCTGATTTGCAGACTCCTATCACATGACTGGCATTTTAGTATTGGATTTTTTTGAAAACACAATTTTCAAACATAAACATAGCGATATGGATGTCGTCCAAGCCTTTTATCACCTCTTGTGACACTAACAGAAAGAACATAGGCGAGATGAAAACCTCTATCAAAGCAAAAAAGCGTATGGACACAATGCCGAATGACACCAGGTATCCAATCAGCAGGATGATAAGAACCTGCCTCTTCATTCAGACTCCATCCCATTGTCCTCAGAGGTCAGGGTGAACCTTTCTATGTAAACCACATCCCAATCTTTCCCTGTAATAAACTGAGCTGTGTAAGCGCCGAAACAAAGCCGTAACCATAAGTAAACAATGTTTCTGTGTAGCCTGCAGCTAACAGTGACGTATCTGACAAGTCGTGAGTGATAACGTCAGGTCCTTCCTCAACTAACGAGAGATAACGAACTTCCATAAATCGGGCCGAGGCAGAGCGCAGGTAGTCATTACTCCGAGGGCACAACTGTTTCTGGCTCATACACACATACCTCTATCCCTTCCAATACCCCGAGGCGGCCATCAATACCACCCAGCATGACAGCTCCCATACAACACTCGGCCGTGTCCCCACCCAGGCCCAGAAGTTCACTGTCAACACCTGACAAACACACACATCTGCACAGCTGTAAATACCCTGTAATATACAGGCAGACACGCCTCCGTGGTCTGACATCTCATTCTCTCCCTGTACTCTTTCTGTCACCGTGGTTGATATCTTGATTCTAACGTGCCGCTCGTTCTTGGACTGTTTATAAGAAAAACACCTTTGCTTTGAAATTCTTGCACCTGGCAACACCAGCAGACACTGATAGAGCTACATGCTCCGGCATGAAGAGAATGGACGCAGACAGAATGACGGATTCAGGTCAACAGATATAGCACCGTATGGACATTTGTACGTTTCTAACCAACACTGGGTGAGAAACAGAAATATACTTTTCTCTCTGATTCAGTGAAGTAGAAACAAATTCTTCTGTTGTATCCAAAGAGGAAACATCTCAGAAAAACAAAGCAATGATTTGAACGATGTTGTTGTTTAAAAGTTGATGGTTAACTAATAATCTATAACCCTCATCATAATGTTCAATCTGTGAAGAAAATAACCATAATCTCTTGGTTTATGGGACATAAGTATATATATGGTACTATTTATTCATTGCTCTTCTTTTTTATATCTACATTAAAGTCCCGGTTGAAACAGCCAGTTCTTTTTTTATTGGTGCTTCATTCATACAAATAACAACTAAACTCTTTGACTTTATAATAAATTGTTACTGTAATTAACTGATAGATTTCTTTTGTTCAATAAAATAAAATAAACCATAAAATCCAACCTCTGCCAAACAGTGGTTGAACTCCAGTCCCGTGCACTGTACCTGATGGTGGTACGAGTGGTCCATGTGGGGTCACTGGACACAGGGGAAGCCCTTTCTACAAATGTCTGGCTGATGTGCTTCAGTGTGAGAGCGAGGCCACAACAGGAGTCCTCACTCATTACACCGATCACGTCAAGTTAAGCACTTATTCCCCCCCCCCCCCCCCCCCCCCCCCCCCCCCCCCCCCCCCCCCCCCCCCCACCCCCCCCCCCCCCCCCCCCCCCCCCCCCCCGCTGCTTCTGTCTGCCTGTCTATCGCAGCAGGTCATCTTCACTCATAGGTTCCTCTTCACCCTGAAGGAGAAGGTCAAGTTAACTGTGTTCACAGGCAGTGTGCTGAGAAACAGCCTGACGCACAACTCTGTGCACGCTGTGCGGAGCTTCCTACGAGGAGAGATAACATCAGACAAGAGATCTTTTATGTGGGAAAGGGCAGTTACATCAGAGCAGACCTGTTAACATGAGATCGCCAGAGGCAAAATCACTTGTAATATTCTAACGTCACTGACTTGCTGTTGGCATGGCTCAAATTCAAACAAACAACACTGGAAAGTCAATTGGTCCATGTCTTCCTCTCATAGATTCTTTGCTTTATTGTGCTAACAACACAGTGCTACAATGGGATATACATATATATATATATGTATATATACATATATATATATATGTATATATACATATACATGGATCTCTGCAGGATACACGACAGAGCCGTCTCTGTAATTGTCAACTTTGTGATGTTTTGGCTCTCGATCTCCCTCCAGTTCACTTTTCCCTCACCTTTGTTTTCAGAATCATTATATAGGAATGAGAGGAATAAGCGACCACTCAGGAAGCAGCAGAGAAGTTTATAAAAAAGCAGCTTTGCCTCTAAAAAATATATGAATAATGAAAACAATGTACAAAAGTGTGTTTACGTGCTTGTTTCTTTATTTTTATCACTGAACTCTGTTTTAAAGCCGGCTCTCGTCCCTTCTCCCAGTCCCTCCACTGTTTCCATTTTTGGGGAGATGTTTGTTCTTAGTAGCCGACGGATAAATAAACTATAGACGAGGAGGAAGTGTTTGAAATATTTATTGTCTTTGTTACAAGAAATCACTGAGGAGAAAGAGACATACTGGGAGACTTGACTGTTGTGCGTGTGTACAGTCAGGAAAGTAAAACATGATAAATTCGAACTTCCTCTACCAATCATTTCACCTAAGAAACTATTACACTAATCACGTGTGTTGACACAGACACATGAGACAATAATGGAATCAGAAATATAGAAAGTTATGTAAAGTTTTGAATATCTCATACATCAGCTTGGTGTACAAGTGTCACCTGCAGTATTTGAGCAGCTCGACCAAAATCGAATTAAAGAGGATAGTAACTGTTAAGTCGGTTAAAACAGAAGAACTCCCATGACTTTGATAACATCAGGCACAGAACGATCCCTGTCAGCATCAGATCCCAGCACTGTATGATACCATCTACATGACTGTATAAGTCTAACTATGCAGTATTTTTCAGCTCATGCACATTAGCTTGTATAATGCCTCCCTTTCATGCCACTGATGTCTATGCCTTTATACCTTTCCCAGCTCATTCTAGGAAACCTGTAACTCACGTAGCTGGCTCACATGCTGTCCTATGGCTTCCCCCCGAAAGACGTCCTTCCTCTCTCTTTCCCCCCTGTCTCTCTTTCAGACACTGGCTTCCATTAAGGGAGAGCAGCTGCCCCTGCATCATCAGGACATCTGCACACAGTGTCCTGGTGCCGCTGCATCAGGAGAGGCTCAGCTGAACCGACCCGGAGCCATTCTCAACCTGTCTGCCACACGAGACTGCACCTATAATAGATTCCCTGCACACAGATTTTTGTCTGTTCGCAGAATTGAAGCGAGCAAGAATTCAGAAAAACACAGCCCCCAAACAACAAGTTTATTTAAATACCTGGAAAAAAGAGAACATCTACTGAACCTACAGCACTTATGTTAGAAGTTTGTACAAAAATATGTTATTTGTTTCAGTCAAAACACAAAACAGGATTATTATTAACGTTATACAGACTACACTGAAATGAGCACGCCGTATCTCCTGTACATGCTATACAAATATTTACAGTCATTCAACATGAATGCATTGTCATCGCCATTAACAAACTCTTATTTCTTTTACACTACTAGAGACTTTCCTCTGAAACAACTGAAATGTTCCTACATAGTGAACACCTGAAGAAATGACATACTCTCACAATAACACTACGTTAAATTGCTAGTTAAAATTAATATATTCACTCGGAACTATTTCAGCATTAGTGTTCCGTGCCTCTGAGTAACTCTGGGTTTCGTTTTGGCTTTCCAACAGATTTGTCAATGCAACTTTGCAGTTCTGTCACGTCTGGGGAGCATTACACAACTGATCCTGATTTGTATATGTTTTACCTCATCCCTCATTATTCTGCTGTCCTCACCCTCCGACCTCCTCCACCCCCTTCCTCCCTCTCCCTGTTGTGTCGCCTGTTCCTGCTCTTCTTCATTTCCTGGATGTGCTTCCACTTGGCGGCTCCCGGGCCTCGTCCCCGCGCCCTCGACGGCCTCTTCTCCAGCCACAGCGAGTCGCAGTACTCCTCCAGAGAGCCGAAGGGAGAGCTCATCACCCGCAGGTAGTCTTTGTACCGCTGACGGGGTTCCACCACGGCGTCCTCGCTGGGCTTGGTCTTCCCGTCCAGGTGGCCGTGTGTAATGAGCTGCAGTGTGAGACGGAGGAGTGTGTGGGTGAAGTGCGTGTGCTCCTGAGCGACGCACACGTACACGCCGGCATCAGAGGCGTGGAGGGAGCGAATCAGAAGGCCTCGATCGGTGTGAACGACACGATCATTCAACCTGACCTGGAGAATAGAGAGAGAGCATAGAGTCAGGTCACTTTCCCACGGCTGTCTGCAGGTTTGGCTCACCAGCTAGTGCACAACACAAAAAGGATTTACTACAAACAAGACATGTCTCTGCATCCACATGTTACAAACACTCGCTCGATACCTCCCACCCTGTTTACACACACACACACATCTTCATGCCTGATTTGTGCCCGAGCTGCCATTAACCTGGTAATGACCCTGAAACAGGAAGCACATTGACGTGGGTGTGGTGAGTGTCACCCACAGCTTGTTGGTGAGAGGTCATCATGTGGTGTGGAGAGATCTTTAGATGCATGATGAGTGTCAGCAAAGACAAAGAAGGGTTTTCAGATAATGGTTTGTGTGTGTGTGTGTGTGTGTGTGTTTGTGTGTGTATGTGCGTGTGTGAGGATGAGTTTGAGCTTCAGACCATCGGAGTGAGGATACTTCTATCACTATTTACAATGAATGGAAATCGATGCTATCTCCAAAGAAGAAATCTCTCTGTGCGTGTGTCTTTGTGCACGATGTGCTTATTGTAAAGGTGCAATTTGGCGAGCCATGTGTGTGTTCTGTGGCTTTGTTTTTCCATTTTCTTTTACACAAAAGCATCTGTATATTTGTCTATTTGTGCACGTGTGTGTGTGTGTGTGTGTGTGTGTGTGTGTGTGTGTGTGTGTGTGTGTGCTTTCCAGGTCTGACAGTGATGATGTGTTGTTCAGGCAGAGGACAGGCCTCTTTGCACCGTGACCCTGTCTCACCTTAGACTTAATAATTTGTCTTCTATCACATTCTTGTTAGAAGGACATTGGGAAATATAAAGAAAATGTCAAATCAAATATTTGCGAAGTATCTTTGGAGAAAAAATCTTCTTTTAGTTAGTATCAATGTTTTTGTTTGTGTTCATTGTGTGATGTCATCCCAAAGAGAGGCATCTGTGACTAAACAGCAATGTCAAACATCTTAAATCACCCAGATGGTCTGTCTGTCTGAGTGTCTGTGTGGGCGTGTGTGTCTGTGAACCTGGGCATCTGATGAAGCCATCAATCCCGAACCCTAATCTTGAATAACAGCAATGCAGTGGGCTCTGACTTGCTTTGATGCATTGTTGTACGTATATGAGTGAGCATGCACCTGGAGTAATGTGATCTTAAATGGTTTCTTGAAAAGAATCACAACTGTGAGTAGGCGCTTTCTGTGCCTATGTCACCCCAAGCTTTCCCGGAAGGCCTCGCTTTGTTCTAATGAACCCCTGGCATCATCCATGCTTTTCTTATTACTAATTGTCTAATGGGCCAGGATTCCAGGCTCCAGGAGGTGAAGTCACACACAGGAACAAACAACACACACACACAGACACACACACACACACACACACACACACGCATCTCTTCCAGTTCCAGCTCACATCTTTATTAGCTGATTTTTACAAGGGGATAAGAGGGGGGGAATGTGCTTATGTGGAGATTCGTATTGGAGTAGGCTGCAGGTGCTGTGAGCAGCTGGTCGCCGAGGACTCCTCTTTCAAGACCCATCGGGAGGCGGCGTGCGGCGAGCGAGGGGAGAAACATGGAAGGGAAGAGACTGTGGGAAGTCACGGAGGCGGCGTAGAAAAGTATGAGCAAACAAAGCGGACAGAGTGAGGAGTGTGAGGCCAGGAAGTGAGGAGAGATTAAGGTGGCGCTGGTGAGGAGAGGGGTGAAGGACAGGAGAGGAGATGGGATGACAGACAGGGGGAAGCGGGGGGGAGAAGCACGGGGGAGTGAGAGGCTGAAATGAGCCAGACACTTCCGACATCACCCGCTCCGATATCACCCGCCCAGCTGCGAGAGCAGGTAGATAACACGTGGAATCCCCAAAACCAGTGAAATGAACAGAGGGACCAGTTCATACGATGCAAGTAGTTGGGCGGAAGTGTTTTTTGTGCTGGACGCAGCTGCCGGTAAACACAGCATTAACAGTGGGTGGTGAGGAGAGGGGAGAACAACACACAAAGCCAGAACTGTAACTGAAAAGAAATAAAAGTGACAGTGAAGTCATGTTGGACTTTAGAGGCGAGGAAATTATCAAACAGCCTCGATTACAAGGCAGCGATTGGAGCATTCTTAAAGTAACAAGGACGCAAACACAACTTCCATCCGCCAAAATACACAAAGAAGGAGATGTAGCTCCACACGGCTAAGAGGCAAAAGGAGAACAATTTGACCTACACTACTTCTAGGATCACAAAAGAATCTCAAAATATTACCTGAGTTTAAAAATGACTTAATGGTGTCCTGATATGTTAATTGAATGTTAATTTATGAAAAATTACTGGGAACAATTAATCTTTTATCCACGTACAATAACTTAAAAAATCCCTTTTTGCGGTGCAGCTACTCTTTGTCTTGGGTATTGAAACATCCTTGATGTTCGCTGGCTGCCGAGCTGAATAATTGTGTTCATTTATTTAATTCTTTATGCGTTCATACATTATCATTCAATGCAAAGTCTGTTGTACTATCAAGCTGCATTCTCTCATTCTCTCATTTGAATATATTCACCATGAATCATAATGAGCCATCAGGGTTTTTTCAGGCTTCAGTCATGACATAAGGTCGTTAGATTACACATCATCCTTCGGTCTGACAAACTTTTACAATTTTTACACTTTGCTATAAAGCGTCACCTTTGTCTGAATGAATTCATCAGAAAGAAGATGACTGAAAACACTTATTAGCTTGATGCTGCCAGTAAGTCCGGGTGGGAGCTCTCTCCACTTTTTTCATTGGCAGACAATGAGTCATCTAAAAAAATGACTCCTGGACCTGTTGCTCTTATTAAAATCACTGAACTTTAACCGTTAACATTAATCCTTT
Source organism: Pleuronectes platessa (assembly GCF_947347685.1). Taxonomy (NCBI): domain Eukaryota; kingdom Metazoa; phylum Chordata; class Actinopteri; order Pleuronectiformes; family Pleuronectidae; genus Pleuronectes; species Pleuronectes platessa. The sequence goes on along the minus strand of NC_070632.1, from coordinate 11,521,261 downwards.
ATATTGTTTATATTTTTTTATTTTTTTATTAAAGTTTCCCTGCCTATCAGGTGGCGATCCTGTGGGAGGAAGACCTCCTGCAGTCACTCCCTCATCACTTTGTCTAGAGTACAATAGGTCACATTGCATCGCGTGCCTACACACACAAACACAGAAAACACCCCATTGTCTTCATTACCTCGGAACACATGGCCGTCCCTAGGGAGCGCTCTGTTATGATTTCCGCTGTAGGGGATCATAAAGAAACGCACATATACACACACACACACACACACACACACACACACACACACACACACACACACACACACACACACACACATACATCCCCACACCAAACTAAAAAACACGGGGCTTTCTGCTGCGCGGGCCCATAAAGGACCACATGGGTCTTTAGTGGCCGCTGCACCTGTCAATGTGTTTACATTCACCCCTGAGAGCGAGGACAGGCGGCCATTTGTGGGAGTAAATAAGTGCAGTGGGAAGTAGAGAGAGAGAAGGAGGAGTGGTGATCGGGACGCTCACAATGGCGGCAGGAAGCTTTGAGTGTTTGGACAGCGCGGGGAAGGGCACCTGGGCGCTGAGTAAGCAGGTCTCGGTTGTCTTCTCCAGGAGACAAGTGTCATCATCAACGAGTTTCTCTCCACACCTTCAATATAAACACATTAGCTCTTTGCACACTTCTCTCTGCACGCCATCCTCTCTCCCAGGAGCCGCTACTTTCATCCTTTGCAAAACACAATTACTCAAACAAATACTAAGCTTGTACCCGGATGAGATTTGGATTCACTCCCTAGTTGTTCACTAACTCAGGTGTTAGTATCGATAACTTTGTTTTACACGGACAGAAATGATCCAAAAACCTGAATCTGAATCAGACATTACTCCGACTACGTGATGTTTCCAGGTGATGGCGATAGAAGAGACCATGCATTTTACGGGTTTATTCTTACTATGATCAGTGTTAACATTATGTCCACTGCATCATTTGTCCAACGCTACACTCAAACCCAGCGCACGTGTCATCATGCACGAAACTGCTCAGTCCGAGAGAAACTTATCAATTTAATATTTAATGTCCATTCCTGTTTTTCCCCATTGCAGGGACGTGCAGTGTAAAATGTCAAGTGGCCCTAAAATGTGACTGAACCCAATACCTAAAGTTTGTGTAAACATGTGGATTTTCTACCAAATCACCAACTAGTCATTCTTTGACTTTTTAAATTGTTCACTTTATACTCAGCATATTACACAAGCTCTGTGTGTGTAATTAGTTGTTTTCTGTTTTTCACCGCTTAATTTCTCTTACTTTGAATAAATAAGTGGTTTCCGACAAAGACAAGCAGTTGCATTCCAGCACGAATGCTTAGGCCACTCAGTAAGAAACGAGTAAGAAATGAAAAACAGTTTGAATGCAGGGTTATCTTCTTTTTTTTCATTTTTCTATTTGTCACTGGAGACAGATGACGCCCCATCGCCATCTCCTCGGATAGGTCTGGTTTAAGTCATCCCTCACCCTCCTCAGAAACCGAGAATGTGAAGAAAATTTCTAAAAGCCCTCGATGCTCATAAACAACTATAATGACTTTATTCCAGGAATCAGCCAGGCCCTGAGTTGCTCCCTTATTAGCAGTAATTCCACAACGTATGTGACGTTGGGGTATTCAACACTGCATCTGAGCTGTGAGTGGTATCGCCATGATCCATGTGCATTGCTTTTTATCTTCCCCCTAGGTAAGCAGGATCGGTGGCGAAGTGATTTGCGACACAAACAGTGGTGAACGGGTTCGACACTCAGGAGTCACTAAGGGAGCTTTGAAGGGCTTGCGTAAGAATCTCCCCTGCTTTCTGACCTGGTATCACAAAAATGTGACCCCTCAGGTACAATAAAGTGAAGCAAAGCAAAAACAAGAATCAGGAGGGTGACACTGATTTGTGTCGGTGTTTGGGTGACGCGTGTGTACATGCGCGGCCGTGCGTGAACTCACTGACCTCCTCCCTGCGTTCAGATCCAGGTCTCTGGACGTACCACCGGATCTGGGCCTGCTGGGATTTGGGGATACACTCCAGGAATGTGGAGTTGCTTTGCACCCCGAAGAGAAGCTTCTCCTGCACTTGTCCTCCACCAAGACCTAAAGAAAACACCAGTGTTAATGATCCAAGAGTCGTGTGTGCGGTTCTAGTAAAAGGGAGAAGTCATGAAGGTTTCCAAGAAGCGCTTAGGAGCAGTATAGCATGACATTTTAGGAGAACAGTCCACATACTGTCTTCTGTGTCCCAGCACTGACTGGCAGGGTCGCCATGTTTGATGTCCTGTCTCCTGGCTCGCCTGCAGAACAGATACATGAAAAAGAGTTTTTTAAATATGGCTGTATTTTAATCGATAAGCTCAAAGTGGCCAAACACAAAAAACTGGACACATCAGCTTTGTACTGTATAATACTTTCCTCGCAGTATGATAGTTTAAACAAATTAAAAAATCCAAATTTAGATATTAAATGAGTAAAGTAGTTAACAAAGATTTAGGATTACCTCTCTTACGTTTGCATGTAATAGAATCAAACAAGTGAGCAGTTGAAGAATTTGTCTCACTTTTACCTCTGGCAATTTTTTTCACAACCGCTTAAAATGTTATTTATTTGGTGGCCGAGGGAGCTGAACACACTGCAACTTAGGAAAACACAAGCTAAAAGACAAAATACTGGCAAATTAATCAAAGTGACAGCACATGCGCTGCAAATAACAACAACTCAACCTAAAAAACAAAGCCTTTGCAGCTCGTTTGTCTGGATTTAAGATGACCTCCGATTACTGGTGACAATCAGAGTTTTATTTTCAAGGATTTATGTGCAAGGCCTAAAGAGCACGATGCCTTTAGGGTGAGTTCAGATCTACTCCTGCTAGTTTACTGCAGAAAAAGGCAACATCTGGTAAAAAAAAGTGCAGGAGAGGTGAAGAGAAACAAAATATAAAACACCAACAAACTGCAGAAACTGTGAACTCCCTCTGACAGGCCCATAATAAAGAGAGAGCCACGGGAAAACACACACACACAGAGAAGTGGAGCAACAAAGGGTCAGTTGAAAGCACTTTTGTCCAAGTTTATTGTTACAAATAATACGAGAGCATATCAAGATATTTCTATATTGATATGATATTTCTGGTTTATATATATATTTTTTTATTTCTCAAGCAATGTGCTTTGATGTCCTTCGATCTGACTGATGCTATTTGAGTAAAATGTGTGACTTCTCTATATTGGGTGGGCATGGTATTAATATTGAACATTTAAAAAGTTTAATTTATTAACTCAATGATGCATGGTTTTAAATTATTATTAATATTGTATTGGCTAGTATGTCTGACTTAGCCTTTCTGGTTAAAGCATTAAGTATGTGGTAAGCATGTCCATCAAAAGGATTGTTCTATATGGGACCCTAAGAATATCTATATACAGATTGTATATTCTTATATGAAATGAAGGAATATAGTGTTGTGTGTATACAGCACCTCTTAGATGCAGGGATGTATCGAGAGCATGTGCGTCCGTCCCAGGCGCAGTAGGGATCTCGAGCGAGGCAGCATTCAGCGCAGGCTTGACCGTACAGGTGACATCTACTGAGAGAAACCTGAGCGAGCCCCTCGCTGGAGCCCACGTAGAGCTGTTGCTGTAGTAAAGAAAAACACATTGCACTCCTCTTTAGGGACGGTAACGATAGAAGACAGGCAAACATAGAAAAACAAATTCGGCAGCTTTGTTATTAATTTATTTACTTATTTATATGCAAAAGTAATCGAAGAAAGATCAAGCGACGGCTGAAAGTGATCTTGTTTTGCAATTGTGACTCTAGAATCTAGAACCACTGAAAACCCTAACCGGCACACACACAGACACACACACACACACACAGGTCAAACACTGCTGGAGATTAATGGAGGATGTGATTGGGCTTGAAGCGTCTACTGACACCACTGACCCTCAGATAATGAGGGGGGGGGGGGGGGCTAGCAAGAAACAGTGAAGTCTTAAGAGAGAGAGAATGCTAAAGGTGATACAGGACCAATTTGGGGATTAAAAACTGTACGTCATTGGGGCACATCATGCATGTGCACATAAGGGCATAGAGCAGAGGGGACATGCAGAGATAGTAAAGAGCATTGGAGGAACATGGATGAAAAAGGAGGCCGGACCTGTTTAGAAGAGATCTTCATACTCAGGATGGGAGTGGGAACCTGCAAAAAAGTTTAACAAATACACTTTAAAATCACTTTAAAACCTCAATAAGCATACACTGCTGCAGGACTGTACAGGGGAAAAAAATCAATCAGAGAAATCCTTGGAGAGTTTGTGGATTTGTATATGTTACGATGCGTTAGTTCAGCAAACCTGGAAAACTTGAAGTTCTTCAAGCACGACTTCCTCTGTTGACCAGTTGTCTTGAGTGATGCTCACCACCTTCAGAACTGAGCCGGCATCTACGACGCAGAGAGTGAGCCAAGATGTGAATCATGTAAATCAGTGATTAATCACTTTTAATCACTTCCTCTATAAGGCAGCAGGAAAAAATACAAAGTTTTTAAATTTAAGCTTGTTATAGAGAACATGATGAAAAGGTAAAGTGAGTCAGTGCAAAGATTTGACATAAGACACTGGATCCAAGAGCAACTTTACATTTATTCAATAAGAGCAACAGCGAAACCTGCTTCAGGCTGAGGACCAGATTGGCAAGATTGTTATCTAGTGCCCTCTGGTGGTGAGATATATAAATGCAAGAGACAACCTGGAGTTGATTTGTGTGTGTGACTAACCTGTTCCCAGGAACATGACCTCATAATGTCCATCCTCTGCTGAAACTCTGTCCACCACAACCTTGGTCAGGGTGTAGTCCACTCGGACACGTGTGAACACGGGCCGTCCGGTCAGAGGGTGGACGGCCTTGTACATCAGAGGGTGGAACCGGATGAAACTGACAACCTCATCTGGGAAGTCTTTAGTGGTCTTGATCCTTGGATCATATGTTTTGCTCGGACACTGAAGGCAAAAAAAAAAAAAGATTAATCAAAAAAAAAAAATGGCACATGGTTTTTTTTTCAGTTGAGAGGTTCTCTTTACTGATATACAGTAACTTGTCTCCCTCTGGTGGTTGCATAAAATATTGCAGGATGCAAAGATGATATGGAACATCTGTGACACTCCTGCTCCCTCCACTCTTCCAGATACCCGCCCTCACCACCAAGCCCCCCATCCCACACCACCCAGCCCCCTGCCCATTCCCCTTTTAAGCCTCAATGACGCAAGATACGATCATCATTAAGAACTAATTTTTATCATTTTTAGTATTCAGGATTTGAATATATGCGTGAACAGAAATGTACAACTAGTAATGATAAAACATGAGATTCCCGTTTGTCTCTGTGGTCGTGAGTTCGGCAACGCACCGTTCCAGGACGTGGATACGGAATCCTCCCTTCATATTCTATCCATCGGTGGTCGGGCCCCTCCTTGTGGGCGTAAGGTCCATTGAACGCGGCCCTTATGTCCGCCATGCTGTACACACACACTGCTGAGCCACGGAAAATGGAGCTGAGAAAAAAGGGGATAACAAGAGACTTTTTTTTAGAGGGAGAGTTCATAGGTGGATAAAAGTTGCTTTCAGTCACGCACCGAGGGCCAGACCTTTTCCTTAGACATGTGACCGATGCAAAATTGACAAAAACAAACAAAAAATCAAATGGCAGAAGAAGCCGATGAAGATTGTCGACTTGGAAAGACGAGACTCAAGAGCTCTTCACGATAAAGACAAACGCTGGTGTCAATGTGTAGCAACAAAAACAGCTGAATGCCCATCACTCGCCGGAATGTTCCTCACATGTTCCTCCTGTTGTGGACGTGAGTTCATGTCTAAAGAACTGATCAATACTGAACCTACCTGGAGGTGGTGAAGACGGCATACACTATGGGGTTTTTGTCATCTCTGGTCGGGAGCAGAAAGATGTCCTCTAGAAGAAAGAGAGAGGGAAGCAACACAGACTTTATTACTGTTTACTGCACCGAAACGATTTAGCTGCATCTCCATCTCTATTTTTATTCACATGCTCTAACCTGGCCTCTGAAAGGCTCCGCTGCTGGTACATTTAGAATTCCGACATTCACAGTGAACACAGTTCCTTCAGGATAAACCCCAGCTTATTGGGTTAGTTTCCACTTTTTCCATCTCCTGTGTCACTTACGGAGCTCATCGAAGTGTGTGTCCACTCCGTCAGGTCCGGGGATTGAACACACGAGCCTGGCTTTGAGGAAGGTGGTCCATTTATTGGTAAGACTCCTCAGCCCACCCACGTCATTCTGAAACGCAACCATACACCGAGAGTAAGCAAACCGTAGTCAGCGCGGTGCAGCTGTCCAACATGGCCGAAAGACATACCGCAATCAGAAACACACACTGTACTTAACCACAATCAATGAGTGGAATCTATCTATCGGGCTCACACACACGGAGGCTACACACAGAATATCAGCTCGACTCTGATTTCCTGCGCTAATCAGGAAAATAAACATGCTAACATGAGCGTTAGCTTGGATCTGCTCAATCGACCCACACAAAGGAGACCTTCTTGTTAGTGTAATGACAGTCAGGAGTAATTACAAAGAGAAAAGGAAACAAAACGAAAAAGAAGAGAAACAGATCAAAGTGCTTTTCATTTATAGAAAGTAAATCAAGAGGCAGCTGATTAACGATGCAGATTTGAACTTAGCATATGAACTGCGGTTATACGTAGCCATGTCTGACTGAGCTACGATGAGAGCGTTCAAGATCACCTCTTTGCGATGCGTCGGAAACCTAACAGAACCTCCCTATTAAACTTGGTCGGAGCGCTGACTAAGTGCTATAGAAAAGACCGCTATGTTAAAACACACTCAAAAACACTTTTGTTTAGGAGACAAAAAAAAAAAAAAAAAGAAGAAACGTAAGCACTTAATGAGGATTTCACAATGGGGATAATCTTCAAAGAGGATTGGAGTGAAGTGCTCTCATTGCTTTTACATGCAGGGGGAAAAAAACGCACTTAAAGATAATGAAAGAGAGGGACGAGAGAAGACAGAGAGAGAGAGAGAGCGGGATCCCGAGAGGGAAAGCAACAGCGAGAGAGGGCTGTAATCCAGAGGAATCTCCTTCCAGTCTGCCTTACAGCTTACTCTCAAGTCATAAATGCTCTGAGAGCTTTTCTCCGAGAATGTGGCAATAGAGCTCTGAATACAAACAGCAAACTGCTGCGTGGGCTGGACCCGTTTTTAATGACTGCTGGCATCACTGCTGCACAAAATGAGTTTCCCAATCATGAATCCAGTCGGGCCCCGGTCCTCTGTCAGCTGTGCAGTGTCCATCCAAGCTTACAGTTGTTTTGACATGCTGTCAAATACAAGTTAATGGGCACTGGAACATGATACGCCTCTCAAATGTCCCGCGGCATTCTGACAACTGAACACAAAGAAAGATTGTGTTGCTACGTGAGTTCGGTTTAGATATGAATTTGAGGTTTGCATGCAAATTAGATTATCTGCAGATAAATAATGCATCTCGGCCTTTTTTTAAAATACGTATTTAGATTGCCCTTATAAAGGTAGTGGTGGTAAGTCGTTTCTGAAATACATTTGATCATATTTGCTGATACAGGTTTTGATGTTCATTCCGTTTGAAATGATTGGATAGTGTACCTGAGTACAAGCCGGGGAGGTGGAGAGACACATACCTCTGAAGCAGAGACGATAGTCAAAGGTTAGCGAGCAAGTCACGGAAATAACGCCCCCTAGCTGTCAACAGGCAGTGCACGTTCACGTGTTATGTGGATTGTAGCTTTGACGAAAAGGCCAATGGGAGGAGGTGGGATGTATCAATTGTATTTTTTCCAAGTGGAGCCTGTGCTTGCTAGCTTATCCAGGATGACCTACTATTTAGCTCTAATAGGAATACATGCAAATAGTTTTTGGTAGAAAATGAAATATTAAAAAAAATATATTTTAAAATCTCGGGGACGATCTACGTAGCATCATTTTGACGGACGTGTCAGCAGAGCACAGAGGGGTTAACGACATGATTTTCTGCCCCTGACATCAGAGCCCAACGACTCTTCAGACGACTACAAAGGAAGAATTTCTCAGCACGACCTGCTCCTAGGGGACATAAACATGTCTCTTTGTACCAGCTGACACAAAGATCCTTATCCAGTCAGATTAATAGCAGTAAAGACAACCAAAAACACTGTGAGACATCCTGCTTTTTTTATGTGTCCCACTTCGTTGTACCAACTCTTCCAAACACCATTTCTCTTGTTGCAAGATGCACATCTAGTTTCTCATTTGGGAATTTTCCATCTCCCTCCCCTCTCCTCCGCTGCCTTTCCACCCATATGTCACGTCCTCACCTCACCTCACCTCCTCGCCTCCGAATACCTCCCCCTCTCCTCACCTCTCCTGTGCCATATCTCACCTTGCACACACGAGCCACTCGGGTCAGGATGCTCTTGTCGTTGCCCTCCCACGACACCTCGCGGAAGAAAAAATATATCTTGTCATCGTCGGGGTTGTAGGTGTCTGCGATGGGATGAGCAGCTACAAACCTGGCCTCTATAGACACGGAGGGGAAACGAGAGAGAGGGGAGAGTGTTGAATACGTCAGGTAATGGCTTTGCCACGCTACACCGTCATGACAGTGACATTAACGCTACACTTAGAGCATGTTTATTAACGGTCTCGCTCTAACTTCTGCAGAAAGATCTGATTTACTTTGGTTTCTGTTTACTGAGCCGAGGCCGGAGCCGTACATTAATCCAGGTTCAGACATCTTCTCTAATCACACGTCCACAATGGTTTAAACAGTTTTCAGATCCTTATGGAAGTAAGGTAACAATGTAAATATTTAAAGAAAAATCTCCTGCATCCATGAGCTTATTTAAAGAAGTATTAATTGATTATTTGGTAGTGTCAATGTTAGGGGAAGCAGAATAAACTGTAAACACAACATTGACACATTTTCACCTTAATTGTACAGTTGTACAGAAACACTTTGCCTGGACATAGTGCAACATTAACATCCATTTGGAGTTGTGTTAGTGGGAACGTCTTGAATGTAAGAGTTAGTCTCCTTTCTGCTCTATTTTGGTCTCCAACTACTGCTTAAAGACAAATATTGCTCTTTAACCATAAGATGCTCCGAAATGTTCACCAGCTAGTTGCTCATTTCATCTGTCGGTGGCTTTGTGTTGCTAAGGTTTTGAATACTGTACAGTATATATAAAAAAACTAAATATAACACTAACGTATTATATATTATGTGTAATTTGTATTACAATTTCAAATTACAATAAATAATTCAATATAGTGCAGTATATAGAACAATAGTTGGAATGTTATATAGCAGAGGTATAAGATTTAGTGTTATCAAACTTTTAAAGGTGTCTGGACTAATCGCAACATAAAAAACATGTCAAGAAAGCTCAGCGATTAACAATGTATGATTCTGTACTGAAATAAAGTGTCGTAACCAGGGTATTAAAGCTATAAACGAGGTAGGAAATAGTAGAGTGTGTGCGGAGAGGAGACATCATTGTCCTGATTCAGGGGGAACTAGTCCAAAGTGTTGCAGCAACATTACATCAACATTAGCTCAGCCCCTGGAAGCGGAGCCAGCCACCAGAGGGTGATTTCCCCACTGGAGCAGCTTAATGTCCGACTGCTAACACACTCCACAGAAGGGCATTGTTAGTCCAGCCACACTGGAAAGATGTTCCACAGACTCACAAGTGCGGAAACAATGTAAGAAAATGATGTGCTCCCTCTCTCTCTGCGTGTGAGAGAGAGAGAGAGAGAGAGAGGAGAGAGTGAGAGAGAGAGAGAGAGAGAGAGAGAGAGAGAGAGAGAGAGAGAGAGAGAGAGAGGCGTAATTACTCCAAACATCTCTGACTGTGTGGTTGTGAAATGTGGAGACCATGTGTAAGGATTTAGATCCTGGTGATACACAACAGCCCATCAGTTGATGTAACACACATGAGACAGAGAGAGAGGACTCCCTCCTCAGGGATGACTGTGCCTGTGTGTGTGTGTGTGTGTGTTTGTGGTTTTGCGGCAGTGTGACTAAGGCCGTGAACTTTGTGGCACACTGTAAATTCCCCTGTAGGTGTGGTCCCTGTCCAGCTATGGTATTCATATAAAGGTCCCAGCTTAATGAATAAGTGTGTTGTTTCCTCCGTGCTGGAATGCCAATAACCGTCCTGAAGGCACAGAGAGGCTCTTTGTGTCAGTGGAGAGGCTGGAAGTTTGGAAAAAAAAGCAATAAAAAGTTTGGAGTGCGAACGGCTCTGTAACTTGGATCCGTGCACATGCGCGCGTGTGTACCATTGATCCAGTAGTCCTCGGCGATGTCTGTGCGTATGTAGTGCTGGTCAGGTGGAGGGCCAAGGGAGCGCGTGAACGTCGTGTCTTTGCCCAGGAAGTCTGAAGATGTGCCCGCGTACAGGTACTGATCTGCACCGAGGAAACAGACAGGTCAGCCAAAGAAGAAAAAACAATCACAAGCTCATGAAAAACAACTTGAAAGGACATGTTTATTTAGCTTCTATAATTTCAATACCAAAAACTTGAGCCTGACCAATATGGATGTCATGGGGGATATTCTAATACTGCAATAGGGAGTTAATTAAAATCCCACCCCAAGTTTATATATAAATATGTAATGATTCCTTGATAGATATGTAATTGAGGCTTGATTTTTCACAGTTTAATCATTAAAGTTATAATATAAAATGTAAATGTATATCTTGTCTGCATTGCTCATATCAGGGCCAATTTCTGTAATTTCACGATTGAATCAGTGGGGAAAAACACGCAGTATGATGATGAGGTTCAAAAACACACATGATGTTTACAACCCTCTGCCAAGTAAGTTTGTTGCTGCCTGTGAAATGTCTGCTTGCATTTTTCTCGACTAAAATAATCTGGGGGGAAAAAAAACGGTTAAAGGTTAAACGACTGAGTGGAGACGTGAAGGGAACCATCATTTATTCCTGGGTGTACAGGGCTGTGCAGTAGTAAAAGTCCTGGTGCATGAGAGATAAGGCTGCCACAGCTCAGTGTTGTGGGATGTTACCTGTGAGGACGGAGGTGAATGGCTGCAGTGGATCAAAAGGACACTTCAACCTGCCAGACTCCACTGTGCGAGGCAGCAGCTGGAACACACCATCCTGAGACGGGAGGGACGCTAATGTTAAACTTTCACGAAATGTTTCATCCGCAATCCGGAACTCCTGCAAAAACTTCTCGCTCAGCTTCACTCACTTAGATGTACTTTACCTCTCTGCGCCCGGTGACTTCAATGAAAGCACAGTTTGGGTGAAAGGCTCCGGTCCCGCAGGCGTAGACGTGTGTTCGGTTGTAGTTGTGTAGCACCCTGACAAAATTCGCACACTCCAGCTGGATGAGCAGGGAACAGAACAGGAGCGATGATGGACGGAAAGCTTTAATTAAAAGGTATATTCTGCACACACAGTGATGCCCAGACTTTCTGCACTTACATTTGCATTTTTCCCCGCCAGTTTGCACATTTCCACGCTGTCCCGGGAAGCAGGCCAGTGAATCTAATAACGGATAAATAAAAAGGGAAACGTTTGTCACCTCATCTCGTAATGTACAGTGTAACCTCAGATCTCAAATCAGTGGTCATGCAGATACTTTCCATTTATGAGATGCGATAATTCAAGATTTTAATGGTCGAACTTTTAAAACGTATATGAAAAAACTGGGAAAGCAGTGCTCTATATCACTTTGAGCCATTAGAATAAACTTGGTATCATGTTCAGAAACAGTAGCCGGACTGCAGTTGGTTTTTTTATCTGCCGTTTGAAGTTATTACCGATTACAGTTATACAATAAGCGACACCTCTGGGTGCTGGTACGAGGAAGCATTGGACCTATACGATTCGGTGTCCCTTCGCTATACCCCACCGTGTTCACACATGTGTTATAACAGGCTTATGTGCTTTGGGTGTTACCTTCCCTAAATCCTACCAAGGAGCGCTATCGCCGAACTGGTTCATGTGCCGACAGAGCTTTCATATGCATTCAAACACACAGGCACAAATATTAACACATCTCATGATTCCAAGTCGGCGCATGCCGCCAAGGAGTTCTCACATAAAACCAGCGTGACAAGGTGATGTTGTGACTCAGCGCAGAGTGTGGCCAGTATAGGAGCTTAGAGTGGTTTTGAAGTCCCGTATATGAAATGATTAGTGGCCTCGTTTTATCGCGGCTCTAATGGGAACATTTAAAGACTGGTGAAAGGTTTACAACATAACAGCAGGGAAATGAGCAATCGGCCAATTACAGCTGTTGATCTAAAATATTTCAAAAGTTTCTTTGCTCTGACTCGTTGTGGTCAAGCGGCAACCCACCATGACGTCAGCCACTGGTTTGGTATTTGGTCCAGTGCAATCTTTGAATATTTGTGAAACCACGAGTAGATTTAGAGTGAGTGAGTTTGTCAGCCAGACGGACATACATACCATGCTCTATTTCACTCAAAATGGATCCATGATTTACACAATGAGCATCATACCGTATTGATGGAGACTTAAACCTACAGATTAAGACCATTACGGTTCAAAACAACGTTTTAAATCAAGTGAGAACAATATTCTCTTAATTAAGTGACTTTATTTTGCCCTCTGCTGGTCATGTGAGAGAATACAGGTTTCAAGGCACCTCAACATTGGCTTCACTTTCCAGACCCAGAGTTTACAGTCTATGGTTTCAGGTCTGCTTCATAACCACTGAAATTGCCTCCTGGAAATAAAAAATAAACATAGAATTTCCAATCCCATTCAAGAATGCGAATCAGTCTAAAAGCCATCTCCTGAAATTCCAGGTAGAAACAACTGGAATGTTTGCTAGCAAAACATTTTTGCCATGTTTCAGTGCCCAGGGGTGCTTTCCAAGGTATGTTACCTAATGAACTGATAAACAAGCAAGTTTGTGTGTCCAGGTCACATTCGCTGCGAGGGCCTGGTCCCCGAAGGCTCGGAGAATTAGGCTTATCTCCCATCAGTATCAGTTACCAGAGGGGCAACAAAAAAAGGCAACACTCTGAGAGCACGACTAAGAGTTATAACAAATAGATAACCATCAAATAAACACACCGCCGTCCCACTTGTCATCAACCTCAGCTGCATAAACACACACTCACATCCACAAACTTTAACATATGGCATGCGTCCAAATGCATACGTGTGTTTGTATAAATGTCTAAGTGTGAGTGTGCGTGCTCCGTAAACGTGTGCAGTCTGTGTGCCTGTGTGTGTGTGTGTGTGTGTGTGTGCGGGCCCTCCGAAACGATGACCCTGACCTCAGGAGACAGACAGTTTCTGACTGCCACTAACTGAAAGGTGAGCTCTTCTTTAAAACAATATACGTCTGAGAGCATTCCAGCTAAGAAACACAGTAATGGAAAAATAATACCTCACATCGCCCCCACTTAATCGCAAGACAGGTATAAGTGTCATGAGCTTATAGGCCAAATGACTGTCTCCTTAAAAATGAACCGTTCACTGCACATAACAGAGGTTATTAGGGATGTCTCAAGTGACTCCAAGTAGGATTTTGCATGTCTGGGGATTGGGTCAGTGTGCGGAGGCGATACTCCATCTCCTGTTCAAACTTGACTTTCTTCCAGCACTATCCTTCTGTCAGAGGGTGTGGGGACTCTTGAAGCTGCTGTAAACACTTGGAGGTCGACCTAAACAACCGCTCAAGTTTAGCAAATGGCCTAGAAGCCTACAAAAAAACAAAAACTGCTCTTTGTGTGTCGCACTACTTTAATTCTGTACTTTGACTTAAATGATCTGCACATTGCTATTCTCCGCTCTGTGTCGGGTACCTTTCTGGGGGCTCTGGCCAGATTGTCAGGGTCAAGCAGATAGATGTGATCTCTGGCTCCCAGCAGCAGACGACCCCTCTCCTCATCCAGCAGCAGCGAGTGGGAGTGGAGGCCGTCAGATGGGCCCAGAAACAGAGATTCACTGCCAGTGAGCAGCAGCTCTGGGCCGGACAGAGAGAGACAGACAATAATAAATCAGTGTCAAAGTGACGTAAATGCAAACCTGCAATATCTGGCATTGAAAGACAGTACATTGTTAAAAAATAAATAAAAAATAAGTAACAGGATTATGCTGTCAAGCTTAACTTTTCCCCTGCACCGAAATCCCAAAGACAAGCGCTGGATTACCTTTTACAAAATTGTTAAAAACATGTCTTGGCTTGATCTGAAGCTGCGTAATCCTCTATGGTTCAACACCTCAGCTGCACGCGCTGACAGAGAAGACTTCCAGCAAGACAGTATTTCAGTTACGCAAACTTTTATCAGGGTATTTTCATGGCTACGTCATTTATCATGGAGACATCTCTGAAACAAGGGTCAGTGGATGGGATTTTATTTATTTCTAAAGAAAACACCCTATTTGCACATGACTTAGTTTTTTCTATAGCTGCATTTGACAATTATTATTGATGCTATTTGTTGGTTTTACAAAAGAATTGTTCCTAAATGTGATTTTTTTCAACTTTCTTTTATTAATGCCTTGTAGAACTGATTTCTTTGCAAAAGCCTCTAATCTGTATCTTTTTAATAATAATTAACATCATATGTTTTGTCACCGGTAAAGCACTTTGAATTTTAGTTAATTGGTGTAAAAGGTGCTTTATGAATAAAGTTTGATTGATTTATTGGAATATTGAGTTTAAAACCCACACCTTACTTGCTGGTTTATCTTTCGGTGGTCTTATATAAGATTAACTGTGGTAACAATTTAAATATACTGTATATAAAGAGTTAAATATTCTGCATTTAGGCAATGGTTCAGTAACTGTTGGTGGGTCTGTGGGCTTCCAAAGCCCATTAAGAGACTTGGAGCTGAAAACCGTATTCTCGGCTCAGTCCTACGTCCTCGATCTCCTTGATCTGAGGAAATCTTTTCTATCACCAGGCTCTTTGCAGTGCGCCAGTATAGCAACATGCCTTGAATAAACACTGGCTCAAAGCGGTGCAGTCCTGTGGGAGTCACTCTGAATGGATTGACATTGCGATTACCCTCTTGGTGTGAAGGACTGAAGAGGTTACCAACCTCCAATATTTGAACATCTAGGACCCCTCCACACCACGCAGTCCCGCTTAAAGCTCCTAATACCTCCTCCTATACACTGGCTCACACACAGCGCACCCCCACATGCTCATATCTTTCACCCCCACGCACACATCATGCAACTGCAGCAACAGACTAAACCTCACAGAGAGATTAGGCCTGCTAGCCCTTGGCTAATGCTAATCTGTTCTACAAACACACATCACTGGGAGTGCATGGCGGCCGCCTGCTTGGCTGTTGTTGCTCCGTGTGGCGCTCCACACCTTTCTGCCCTCTGTCCTGTCAACAGCTCTTGATTAACTGCCCTGCGGGCGATTTAGGAAGACATCCCCAAACTGGCTGGATGCGAACAGGGTCTTCTCTTCCCAGACTATATACTACTATTATATACATTATACACATAACTCCGGATAAGTTAGACTTCCCTAGAACCACAGCTTTGTGTCTGATCATTCGAGACGAGGGCCTGAAAATGGGAATGGGACACATTGCTGTAATTATGCTATATGAGTCAGCCATATGCGCCAGGACAAGAGTCACATAACTTCAGCATGAAGAAGCACAGTATTAATTAGAAGTAACCTACTGATCATTGTTGCTGCATTTAAGCCAGCTGAAATGAGGCCGCTGTTTTCATGCTGCACGATCACAGCCTCAGCTCGGCCATTAACATGAAGCGTAGGATGATCCGTCCCTGGTTTCAGAATACACCGATTAATGTCTCATCAGCTGTGATAAATGTGAGCGGATGTTCTCATTTGCTGTCATTAAGCAACTTTTTTCTTAATTAGTTATTTAGTTGAAACTGTTGTAAATACAGAAATGTTCTAAAAATGTCGGGTTTGGCTAAACAACTGTAGCACGGTGATGTAACTTCATCCTGTTAGTCACACGTTAGGAACAAAGGCCACACGACCGTGTGAGCGTGCATCAGATTAAAGGCTTTGAAATCAAGACCATATGATTTTACTTTTCATTTGGCTGAAAGCCTTCGAGCTGTTTCCTCTCTGGATGAAACTTGAACTCCACGATGAGTTTTTCAGTGTCGGGGGGGTCAGAGTTGCTCAAGTTTTAGAGACGAAGGCAGTTGTTTGGAGGCATTCACTCAATCAGGGATGATTTCCCTTTGATCGTTTCACCCTTCACTCATTGAAGCTGCGCTTTCACGGGGGGGGGGGGGGGGGGGGGGTGGGGGGGGAGGGGGTCCGACGTGAGGTTTGAAGAGTGATCACCGCTGGGTGGTGTTGCCCTTGAGCAGTGTGCACTGATGATACGATGACAAGCCGCGTGCGTGATGTGGGCGCTGGGTCTGAAGGTGATTTTTACTTTTGATAGATTCTTCTCTGCCTCAGTGATTCTGACTTGGGAGAGCCGTACATGGACATTGTTCTACTTCTCTATCGCTGTTTCCAGAGGTCCAAAGGCAAGAAGGTCTTTCTCTTGAATGAGCAGCGCGGTTCAGTCAGCCGTGCTTGTAGTCAACAGAGAGTCATTAAACACATTCTGACTGCATATATATAAAAGATCAGTTGTCTGAAATATCGGCGCCCAATAAAAACCAATCATAAATGAAAGAATGAGCTCCATTTTATCAAGTGGTGAGTTTGGAACAAACATTAAATAAAACAAACTGCCGTGCTAAATTCGAGACTAACTGCTGAGTAAACACTGTTCATAGCAATCATTATTCCTGCAGCTACTTACATATATTTACTTTGGACATTCGTGTGTATCTATTTCCAGCCATAGGGATTTTGGAAGCCTTTGACCAGAGGAGATGTTGGGAGCTGAAGTCAGAGCCAGTTTACTTTTTGGTCACAGTGGGGTTTAGGTTTTATGGAGCAAGACTGAAGTTCATTTGTGTGCCGCCGGTACGAAGAGCGAGGGACGGAGACTTTGAAGTGAAGTTTGCACTGAAGTTCAGGATGGATTTTTAAGCGGAGCAATAATTTAGCTTTCCCTCGGTGGCACAAAGCAAACAGAGCTGGCTAATATACACAGAGTGGATTGAACGACTTTCTCCCGAGGACCAGGAGCATCAACATGAGATGTATGTTCTCCACGTGACTCGGACTTATAGGACTGCACTGCAATAACAGTGTGTTTCATTAAACACAAACATTGCGTCACCACCGTCACTAATATAAATCAGACTTCAGGATTAATGTATATTAGAGGATTAAGAGACTTTGTAAGTGTTTCGCCAGAAGTGGCCATATAAAGTTTCTGCGCTCACAAAAAAATGACAAGGATTGATGAAGTGGGCTGATGGATCAGTAAGTGGATCCTCAATCTTTCACTATACTTAAACAGTATATGACTTTGTGCGATACTTCGTCAGCTGTGCAAAAAGTCACAAGAGAAATAGAGACGAGTGGAGGGAGACTGTTACGTAAAGAGACAGACAAAGCTACACATGGTCTGGAGGATGTGCACTGAAAGGCTGAAGGGCTGACATTAAAAAAGAGTTTTGAAAAGAAAAAAGAAAATGAATGGAAGCAAAGTTCTGATTCACGGTCATTTGCACTGTTTAAGTTCTGTAAAGTGCGCTGGGGATGAAGGCTGCAAACATCAGACAAAACATACAGAATTACTGCAAATTACCCAAACTTTACTTTGTTCTCAAAAAGAAAAATAACTTAAAAATGTGTATAAATATGTAGTAGCAGTAAAACTTCCAGACGAATCAACAATATCTCAGTTCTTACCTCTGTGGCTGAGTTTGACCCTGGGGACGCTCTGTTTGATGCCTGCTCCAAAAGGAAGGGTGGCCAACAACATCAATCCCACTAATAGGACCCCAGGACAGGATCGCACCTTAATCCTCATCCCTCTGCCGTCATGATTACTGCCAGACACGCAGAACAGGGTCCTCACTTCTTTCAGACTCTGACCGCCTGAGTCCTCTTTCTTCATGGTGTGTGGAATGGTCTTGCTCCGTTGTCAATCTGCCCTTCTCTCTGCAACCCTGGAGGGAGACCGGTGTAAAGAGTCAAGCTAGGGAGGAGCAATCATACGTGCGTGTGTGTGTGAGTGTGTGTGTGTGTGTGTGTGTGTAAGGGTGTGTGTCTGCAGTCTCATCTCAGCTTCATGCAGGAAATATACACATGTTTCTGTTTCACCATGGAGCCCTCCAGGCATGTCCCCTCTCTTTACCCGTCCCCACATCAGCTGTTGCCGGTCCCTGACTTACCTTTTGTGTCTCCTTTAAATCTGTTTGCCCAAAACAAAGGTCAAGATAACAAAGCAGTCCCATTCTGCCATCTTTCACCCGACCATCCCTCTTTCACTTACTCTCTCTCCTCCGACTCATTCATTTCTTCACCTAAATGATACTCCCCCGATTTCTGTAGCGTTGGCTGATGATCCTGTCAGACCCCCCTTTATGTCCAGTAAAAAAATGGTCCATGTCCTATCCGGGACTTCACAGTGCATTAAAGAGGCATGTAGCAAAGACATCCGTACACACTGTGAAAAGTGATCTGTATGATCGATCCGTCATGGGAACACTCACTGGCCTTTCTGCCGCTAAAAGGCAAGGACAGCATGAGTGATGTGCGGCAGCAGAACATGGAACCAAATCCTAACATGGCACCACAAACTGGATTTTTCTGGTTATGTTCAGGAAACATTGAACCAGTGGAAACATGCAAATGTCTCAACGTCTCACCGACACTTATTTAATCTTTAACTAAACTAATATCTAACTGTGACGGAACAGTTGTATAAAAGTTGTAATTTGGAGTAAATATGCAGTTGTTAATCTTTGCATAAAACAACACTCTCTCACAGGAGCTTCACAGGAGACAGGACGGTTTGGAACGACATGTACTATGATTTTTGACAAAACTTTATATTAAGAGACATGTAAGAACAAAATAAAATAATATATGCATTGTTTAGGATTAAATTAGTGTTTTCAAAGAAAGAAACCCTTGACCTGAAGTTTCTGCATTTAGGAAGCTGGACCCAACAATTAATGAAAAATCTATTAATCTGCATATTGATTACTTTCTCAAGGAATCGTTTATCATTTACTGTTAATCATTACAATTACATAAGTACATAAAGTAGTATGTTACATGTAGTATATATATATATAAGTATCTAATATGTGTATGGACATATATCTGGTTAACCTCACAAACAGTGATGCCTTTTATCAAGTTGTTGATTGGCCTGTATTTGTGCACCTTCCCAGCTAATAATTAACTAAACAAAGGGGGGGGACATAACTAATGAGCACATCAGAAGAATGCCTCCCCCCCTCGGACCTTATTGCTACATCTCCCTCTTTACTTTCCTTCCACCCGCATTTCAGATAACACACATCAACCTGACTTGTGACAACATAAACAATGTCTACCTAAATTAATAGATCCTCCTGTGGCAAACACCCTCACATATCACAGACACTGTTGCCAAGCCAGATGCTTCCATTCGGAAGATTTGGACTGGAAGACACGAGAATGCCCCTCAGGGCAGAATATGATCTCTGCAGCGCACTAGTTAATGATAAAAGGTGTCATTCTGAGCACATGCACTCAATCACGCCTGTGCAAGCAGATCTGCATTGCACGATTAAATGTACAATGGCATGTTGGCAGATAGCGTCAAGCCTCGAAAAGCATTTCATTTCATCTATCAGTTCTCTTCATTTATTTGTCCTGTCGAGTTTTGTCGGGAGGTGTTTAAAAGCTTGAGTTCCTTTCGTCGATTCGGGGGCAGAGTGGCAGCCGTCCAAGAGGCCGTGGCTTCGAACTGCAGAGGATCACACCGCGATAAAAAGACTGCTGTTTATCTAAGATGACAAATTGAGGCACCTTCACCTTCAGGGTTAGAAATACAGATACGGAGCTGTGGGTGATGGATGGGCGATCAGCACAGACGGCAGGACTGTGAGAAGGCCTCAACCTGTGCACGTTTTTGTGAGCGACAGCGATAGTGCCGGTGGTGGGGCTCATCCTCCCAACACTAACAGGGGAGCAGTGACACGATTTCACCCACCATTCAAGTAATGTATCTCCATTCACCGCTTGAGTGCCCACATCTGTCAGCGGTACAGGCCTGTTGGCACCTTTCGAGAGGAACGGCCCCCCCCCCAAACAAAGGAGCCAGCTCAGGTGTTGAAAGAGAAGCATAAAACACTGTTTTCTTGAGGAGAGGATGACAACAGGAGATCGACTAGATGCTGTCAGACGGCAGAAAGAGTGAATAGCAGAGATGAAAAGGGGGATAGAGAGAAGGAGTGAGAGAGAGGTGAGGAGGAGGAGGAGAAACCGACAGCCTGTGCCATGTAGGTTAAGCTAACACCTCTGTTTCCTGCCCACAGCTCGAGTCCCTGTTGTCCTTGGCAGCATGGCCGGCACGCGGTGCAGGGGGTTATGGAAAACAATTCTGATGGCGATGGTGACAGATTTAGAGCTGCCACTATAGTGCTACTCCAAAAATATGGCATCCTACAAGTGTCACCTCCTGCTTTTCCTCAACATCAAACAATAACTGTGTGTGGCCTGGATTTGCCATAAAGAGAACAATCACCAGCAGACATCAATCAGTAACTGTCACTCAAAAAGGAAGTTTGAACAAAATGTAAGAAATGTTAGGGAGCCGATCTTTTAAAAGTTTAAATATTCTCAGCCGGAACTGTCAGCGGACAGGAAGAAGGAGCAGATGGTGAAAAAGCACTCTGGCCACGGGCATTTTCACACTGAGACCACCCCCAGTGAGGCATTTAGCAACACCCAGGTGCCCTGCAGAGTACACTATTATCAAAGCGCTCCATCTCCACGGGACAGAGTGCATTAGCACAGCTATTTGTCTTTATTCCCAGACCACAGGCACTGACCTGGCACAACAATATAGGTAATTGTTTCGAGCTCTCAAGACATTTGTTGTTTTTTTTGGCAACAGTCAATCATCTATTTTTTTTTTTGCATTTTAGCAGGCATGTAACTCCCCTGTGAGTCTGTGCGAGGTCACGTCTCGCAGGGAGAATACCGGACTTCCAGCAGGCCACACTGTTTGTGTTTTCACTGAACACAAACTGTAAAGCAGATATAAGGAGCACTACATTTCAAAGTTGTTCTTTTAGCCATAACTGCGGTTACAGATGAAGCCGTAAAGACATTAACACAACACTGTTCAAATACAGACAAACACCACTTTTCACTCTTTATGTTTGGGCACTTGAACACACTATATATTTAAGGGGTAAGTATGCGTTGTACCACATTCTAAAAACAAGCTAGAGACAAAGTGATGAAGCAGCTTCAGCTGTACGTCCAAAGTCTGCCAATAAAAAGTCATAAATATTGATCTGAAAGGTCTAACATCTACAAACTCCTGTCAAAACCAATTTCGCACACACATATTAAGTGTTTTACAATATGCAAAAAATGAACTGTTGCCAGAAGACAAGTGAATATGAGAAATGTGATCCTCGTGATAAGACAAGATTATTCTGGAATGAGATCAAAAACATCAAACTACATGCTGATAAGCCTCTTTGAAAACTTTTACTGTGTTGGCTAATTCCTCTGTTATTCGTCCTGGCAGAAAGCTGTGTTTCATTTTGGATTTCTTACCAAAAACATTTACCACACATTATCTAAGTGCAACACAGCATGCTCATCTCTTGGGAAATTATAAAAAAGCTCCAAAACAAAAGTGAATGGAAAATAAACAGGCAAAATATCCCCTTACACCTAAAATCCAATCATCCAAACATGGTGACCGGGACAGAGATCAGCTTTGAAGTTTAAAACGCTGTGGTAAATGAATCCCCTAAATAATGAATGCATGCATAGGACAACATGTTGGGTAAGGATATCTAATACCTCTCCGTGGACCAGAGCAGGGACCATTTGATCCCCTTTCCATTAGCAAAGTCTGTATTTCCTGCAGCCGTTTACATTCTAATAAATCTTAGAACAGATATCCACAGGCCGCCTGATTACAGAATGCCTCTCTCACACGGTGCGGTCCTGACACTTAACTCCCCTGCCCTCGCATTAG
The DNA here is from genome assembly GCF_947347685.1 of Pleuronectes platessa. NCBI lineage: Eukaryota > Metazoa > Chordata > Actinopteri > Pleuronectiformes > Pleuronectidae > Pleuronectes > Pleuronectes platessa. The sequence continues at coordinate 11,499,055 of NC_070632.1, read as the reverse complement.
AGAGTTTACATGAGGATTTCTCAGAGCCAACCACTCGGGCCCTGTTTTGAATCACATAAGTACATTAACAACAGCACATTAAACATAACACGTTTCACATGACAATCACACTTCTTGCTCGAAACATGTGTGCATGAAATCGGCGGGTGGTATAATGCTCGGGCGAGAGGACATTCCAGGAGAATTCCTTCCGTTTCAGACATCTAGAGTTTGACTCGGATAAAGTTCCAGCCCCGAGGTCCTGTCTGTCCACATTTTGTCCCTCCCTAAACTGTTATCTGAAAACACCAGTAAGAGAATACTCATGGGCAACTGCTGGTATACGGTAACCGAATACACCGCAGCGGGATTATTGCGCTTATGCTGCCTTTGTTTAAGACTCGCTTCATGGTAATGTTGCCGTTTAATCTTTGTAGAAAAGAAGGCCGCAGCCCCTCAGATCAGCCGTGTGTACAACAGACCGGTGCCGGCTCACGTCTGTACTGTCACACAGACTGAATGGAAGGGTGGGAGAGCGGGGGGGGGGGGTGAGAAGTGATACTGGATCTGTGGTTTCAGCTCGTCTGTGCCGACAGCATGGAAAAACATCAGGTGGAAACAAAGTCGAGGGGCTGCTAAAAACAAAAGAGCACACCTTGTAACCCAGACAACGCCATCAACATGGACATTATGATCGGTTCGTTGATAAGAGACAACAAGAACGAGTAGTTCTACACGGGCTGAACAGGTCTGCATGTGCATGTGTGTGTGTGTGTGTCAGTGTGTGTGAGTGTGTGTAACCAACCCGATGTGGAAGAGGTGAGAAACAGGCCATGAAAACAGTGACTGACAGTTCATAAGTGCTCACACTTGTCTCAGGGCCCGAGGATACAAGGGTACACCCATGTGTGCTATGCAGCAGCCCTTCTCAAGAGCAACACTGTCTCCTACAAATGTGGGAAGTTGATCTATTGTTCTTGCTCAATCCCGGGAAGGCTTTGCTTATGTGGTTGTCTCCACAACAAGCTCAGTACACTTCATTATGGACGAGGGAAACACAAAGGCCACAGAGCTGCAGGGCAGGCAGACCCCAGCCAGCCTGTCTGTCTGCGAGTCATTGGCACCTAGCTGCTGTAGACTCTTTAAACACACCAACATCCCCGCTGCAGTGAAGGTGCCCTATAGCGGCCGTCTCTGTCTTCACTGAAGAATTCTAGAAACATGACCTTATAAGGCCGCATCAGAGCACAGGCATGTTTTAATAACACTTTCCGCTCAAAATCCGTTGACTTATGAGGAAGCACCTTTTTTAGTTTTGCGTTTTCATCGTCCTCCAGGAAAAATCCTCAGCAGGAAGAGCATAGCGCTGTCACAGAGCGCAGGAATGGTGCCGCGAGCCATTCAAAACACAGCCGCCACTTCTACGCTAACGTCGGATCAATCCATGCACGCCACAGAGAACAGGAGTGGATGAAAGAAAACAGGAGGCTCAGGGTGTATCATTTTGAGAGTGATTGATATAGTACACTTAAGATCCTGCAAACCCAAACAAAATCCTTCATTTAGTCCCACGCGATAACTTATGATCAAATCTGCTTTCCCAATCTCATAAGAGTAGAAACAGTTCTCAGCCACACCGTGTGTTGTCACCTTGCAAAGCTCACAAGCGTCCATTACCCGGCTGTGATCTCAGCAGCAGTCCCCAGCCCGCCCCATGTCGTGTAAACCTGTTGCTGCCTGTGTATACAGCCGTCTGTGTATCCACTGCGCCCGGCAGACAGCGTGTCAATGGCGTAACGACTGGACAGTGTTTAAAAGGAGAGAATCAGACACGATTTTCAGACTTGTCTTTCTGTGTCCCGGAGCAGAAATCATTTATGTACCTCAGTCATGCTGATGGAAAAGGGGCCTGAAACGCTGCCGGGGAAATCAATGTGCACACACAACAGTGACTCCCCCTCTCTGTGCCTTTCTTTGACAGCTCCTGTCGACCCGGGCTCCTCGTGGGGAGATAGATTTAAACCTTTTAGAACTGCAGCGTGGCTGCTTGAGATGGAAAGATATACAGGCAGGAGAAAGATGGCTGACTTTCTGTTATGCATAAAAAAAATCAAACAGAAACACAGTGTATACACATTCAATGAGCTCCATATGTAAAGGAAGTGCGTTACCTACAACATGTTTAATGCAGAGCCGCAAAGTGCACATTTTAAGTGCACCTGGTCACATTCAATTTGTGGGTATTTGGAGCCCCCACACCGACCCCCTGCTCAGACCCTCTCTCAATGCTACCCTCCAAACACAGTCTACATATTCTGACACTTAACAAACTCCAAACACACATACAAATATGTCAAATATGAATATATATACATACATATATAAACTTCTACAGCATAATGATGCATTATTTTAAGGCTGAGTAGACAAACTGCATTAAATGAGCCTCTAACTCCATCTTCTAATGTTCACAGAATGAATCAACTCTTTACTGCTCTCTCGTGAACCACCTTTATTACCAGGGATATGATTCTTGAGAATAAAAAGGATGAGATGGCCCTAATGGGTTGATCACATTATCTCCAGCTAATGGTCTTTAAAAAAAAAAAAGCCATCGTATTATCTGTAAAAGTTTGTGTCACCATGAATGCAAGGATTGTGTTTTTAAAAGTTGACATTTTTGAGATTTAAAGTTAAAATTCCTTTTTTTATGAGTTGAAAGTTGAAACATGTAAATCACTCTGCTTACGTTAAAGTTGACAACAATATCTGTTTAAAACGTAGACTATATATACTTTATACAGAAGAAAAGTGTGTGATCTAGAAAAACATGAAGTTAAACTAAGTTCAAACCTGCACTAATCTGTGGTTAGAAAAGACTCTGAGTCATTTACATGAGAACTCTGGTTATTTTATGCGTCTTACCTGCGCGCTCTGCGTCTCCTGTCACACGCAACACGTGCCCGCGCACTGAACCGAAGCGTCTCTCTCCTCAATAAGAAGCAACAAAAGAAAAGCAACGCACCAAAAGTGAAGTGCGACACGTGCGCAGCGCCGTCCCGACTGAAAACAAAGTGGATGGATGAACTGAAAACTTCCCCCCAGATATTTCCCCTCCCCTTAATTGTTTTTAAGCGCACACTGGTCTCTCTCCAGCTCCTGGCGCAGCGCGCGCGTGTGTGTCTGTGGAGTGAGTGTGTGTGTGTGTGTGTGTGTTTGTGTGTGTGTGTGTGTGTGTGTGTGTGTGTGTGTTATCCTGTGGTCGTTCGCCCAAGGAGAGACAGACAGAACACTCCCAATTATGTTGCTGCTTTTGGAGGGGTGGGGCCCTCAGCGTGCGTGTCGCTGCCAGGACTCAGTTCAGAGCATGTACTGGTCGCTTTGCATCCTCTGGTCTATGGAAAGTTTATAAGAAAGACTGTGTTTAAAGCTCTTTAAAGAGAAAAAGTAGGTGGATGTGCATATTGTAGTAACATGGAGAACAGAAAGGTTTTTGGAACAAAGTCTGCAGACGTAACTGTTATTTAAAAGTTGGGTTCTGTCACATTTGAATTAATGCGATACCAGTGCCGTTGGCTAAAATTTGGTTTAGATTTAAGCTACTTTTTTTCAGGACTTAGCTCCCTCTTGTGATGCCTCTCCAAGTCATACACATGTTGAACAAACGGGTGCAGTAGGTGGTGGTATACGCCCTAAAGCTCTACCACCAAATGGCGATTTTGAGTCCGCCAGTGGCTCCACTCACTAGTAAAACTGTTATCCAGAGTACAAGCTGGATGAAGCTGCTGACGCTTCACATAAAATGTCGTCATCCATGAACATTTCATCATCTTCAGAGCTGGCTGCAGACATGCTGCTGACGGTAGCTGCTGCTGCTGTGGGGGACTTGGCTTGAGGACTATCAAATATGGTTCACTGTTCAGTTAAGATTCTCTGTTTTGTGATTTACCAGACGCCTCATCAGTCTAGATGTGTTTGCAGTTCGCCTTACAGCCAGCCTACTGCAGAGAGATTATCAATTTTTGAGAAGTGTTTTCCGGCTCGCCGTTGTCTCCAATGACCGACACAGTAGCCTGATGCATGCCTTCCCAGAAATGTAGCATCACTAGCTAGCATCCAAGTATAAATGTGTAGGCTACATGCATAGGCTCTTCATTGATCCTACTTGCTCCCTGACCTAGATGATTTAACTTTCTTTCTTACTGATCGAATGTCAATTAGTGATATAACGATATAATTTGTTAAGCACCGTTATGAGTTCTGTGACGACTCTTTCGGGATGATAGGCCATTGACTGGTCCGATGCCGGGGTCCTTCCTGAGGAAACTGGTGCCATGCAAACACAACCTGCCACCTCATCGTCCTTATCATTGGTCCACAACTGTCCAATAAATTATCAGTTGATGATTGACTGAAAATGATTAAAGCCAACAACCGCAGCATGTAAAGCCTAAAGGGAGCATAATGAGAAAAGTGCTACCAAAATGTGATAGATGTCAGGAGATAAAATGAGCTCACTGGATTGATTACGGGCTCGAGCTCATGTGGATGTGATCACGAGAATGTGTGTCATGCCTGGTGTGAGGAATGAACCACCAGCTGTATTTGGGTTCAGGCAGCACAGCCTGCCGCGGGGTGGGTTGTTTGCAGCACGTCTGCTAGACAGGAGCGTGCAGTCTCAATCCCCCTGGCTGGTTTTGAAGTAAACAGAGATTTCTTCGGCTCTCTCCTTCGTGTACACACAGATGCGTGCCAGTTGAAATCCACATCTTTTTTTCTCTTTTTCGCTGAAGTTGTGGAAGGGTCAGAGCCAAGTGCACACAGAGGTCACATTCATTCCGTATGAGAGCTGAGAGGTTGGACCCAGAAAAGAGAGTTGGTGCCGCACTCATAAAACAAGATGGGATAGGCTTATCTTGGCACATTGGTGCTAATCAATCTATTCTAACTCCGACTCTGGGCGTGTATCTGATCAGATATGAAAGGGTCCTGGTTACCCATAAGATTAGGTTATAGGTTAAATAGTTAAAATAGTGTCATCCCTCCCTGCTGTGAGATTCATTGTCAGGGTGGAAACTTCCTCAGGACAACTCCCTCACACACTACGTATAAATCCATTAGTGAAAGCACCACTGATGACATAAATTGTGTTTTGGACTGATCCCTGCCCAATGTCTGTTCCATCCCTGCCCATTCTCCTGAGAGCTCTGCTGTACACTGTGTGGTTCTGTGCTTTTATTACTGTGATTTATACTCATCGAATGCATAAAAGATAGCTTCATTCCACACAACGAGAGCATGTGTCTGCCACATTTAAGGCGGTTATAGTTCCAGATTTTGATTAAGATCATCACCAGATTGCACACACCTAAAAATCTTGTGTAGAAGCTGAAGAAAGTGAAATGAAATCCATGGATTCCCCCCCTTTATCTGGATCTGTTCCAAAAATGATTGGGCATCTTTTTCATGGCCCATGTCCCATCCTTCCACCAGTTTAGTGAAGTAGTTGCTGTGCAATCCCAATCACAAACAAACAAGAAAACATACGAACCAACGGACAGAGGGAAACACATAACTTACTTGGTAGAGGAAACAATTTGTATCGCGGTTCAGTTTTTATCATTTCTCCAAAAACCCCAGATGTCATCTCCTTCTCTTTTTGTCATACAGAGGTGAAACCCAACCGAAGCACTTTGGGACCCGTCAGGCCAGGTTCAAATAAAAATTAGCCTTGGCTACCTACATCATTTGCTGCAATGCTTGTATTCACCAAAAAATGTCAGGCTCAGGTCAGGTTCAAACACACAAAAAAAAAAACATAATGCCTGTCAGGTTCGCTTTGGGCTCTATTTTCTCTCAGGCTCAGTCGTGTTTGGACAGAAAATCACAGCCCTAGCCACACTGGATTAGAAACTGTGGATGTTGCAGTTCACAGTCTGCTACCTTGACCCAGGGGTCACAGCAGCAGCCCAAAATATTCAAATATTATTAAGCAACTATTCGTGGCCCCCTTTGTAGGATCTGAACATTTCTGACCTTGCCAGCTCCCGGTCATGGTATCAAAGAAGAGCGATTCGGACAGCCATGTATGTCGCTGCCACTGGAACATTGTCTTCTTTTTGTTGCAAAAATCGAGGAGCTGTTTATGGTTGATGGTTCAAGAGACTTTTGGCAACGTTCCCAGAACAGCTGCCAAGTTACTTAAAAACCAGGAACAAAGGCCGATGACAGCCCAGCGAGTGGTCCAGTCGTCCAATTACGGGAAGGAGACGTTCATCGACATCTGAGGAAAGACATTTTTGTTATATATAGTCTAGTCAAGAAAATTACAACTTATATATGATTCAAGTGAATTTGTGAGTCTATACATAGTTAGAAAGTGTGTGATAGTAGCCCGCAATATATGTGTTGGTTTGCACAACATACAGACACAAATCCACAAATATGCCTAATGGGTTTTTCCACTTGTAAACCAGTGGCAGCATGTTTTATGTTATTTTGTTCTGTGTCTCCATCCATTGATATATGGAGTGTGAGTGAAATGAGAGGATTTGCCAACACAAGACACGATAAACCAAACCGAAGAATAGCCCCCTAATCCCCAGTCCCTTCTGCAGTGTTGTTATCCAGTTGATCCTCCATTACAGAGGATCCTCCATTAAGGAGGATCAACCGTTCACCCTGGATGAGGTGGGAAGCTGCAGAAAAGTGAGATCAGCAGTTGGTGTTTTTCAGAGGAATACACCAAGTTGGATAGCGCTGACACTCTCTCTCTCTCTCTGACTCTCTCTCTCTCACTCTCTCTCTCCAAAAGTGTGATGGTATCAATGAAATGTAAACAGGAGAAGATCAGAGACATCAGAGGAACAGGAATACGTTATCAGGAGACTTAGGGGGCGCAACTTTCCCTTCAAGGACCTAAACTTTTTTCCCACTCCAGAGGATTAACTCCTAACAAATTGAAAACACTTTAAATGGTACATTATGTGTTTAGGATATATAAGTGGCTGATAGATCATTTCGTAGTGTTTGGTCCATATTCACTGTCTCCTCCTCTTGACGTTTGACCAAAGCATTTTTAGCAGTTGGTAAAAGATTGAAGGTAAGTCATGGTCTGGAGTAGGCTGCAATTTTGATATGCTTTGGCCTTAAACGTTCCATTAGCAAGTTAGTGGTCGTCCCCTGTTTGGAGAGGGAAACTGCTTTTCTTACTTGTTTGTGTTGTTCGTGTGGGAGCGGGGGTGCGTCCACAGTCACACACATGCAGGGGAATCTGTGAGCAATTTTTTAAGGGTAATCGCGAAGATCTCCAGTGAGAGGGCAGTCAGCCAGGCCTGGTCACCCAAGGAGCTAATACTCTCCATGAGACACACACACACACACACACACACACACACACACACACACACACACACACACACACACACACACACACACACACTCACACAGACCCAAGCGGAGGCCTTCGAGCTTTAGTGCCAATAGACTTGAACTGATTAACTAATCTTGATTACTTGAGCTGCCATCGGGCTAGTAGCGCTCTAAAACAACTGGAGCCCAACTAATTATCAATTATTGTTACTTATTGACGATTAGGGATAAAGATCATTGATTAGATCTCAACGAGACTCGAGAACAAGTATGGAGGGACCTCCCCGGAAAAGTCCAACGTGCAATATGCCGTGGGTATGGCGTGCTGGGATGCATCAGTTTTCCTTGTTTATTTAAGACGATTGATTTTAAGAGCAAATATCCACGCTGCGCCCCTCATTGTGTGAAGACACCTGAATGATACACACACATATCCCCTCACATATTGTCTACCTCAGCTTCTTCCCCCATCATTCATAGAGAGGTAACAATAAAACTCTTTGATATACCGTGAAAGTGATGGTCGACGGCGATAAAACTATATGACCAGCGTTCAAACAGTTGTCAGCACACTTCCAGGTTACGGCTGTGTTGGAATGACATTAACGGTACTCTATATATATCACATGGCTGTTTTTCACATTATGGGTGTCACTCTGTAACTTATAGGTGCGGGTGTAATTGCCTCTCTGCAGCAAGAGGCTGGTAAGATAGAAAACTGCACAACAGGGTTTTACAGGTGCTCTGCTGATTCACTCATGTCCTCTGCTTGTGTCCACTGAGTTCACCATTACAGCACATGTTTTAACTTCACCTCAAAACTGTGATCCTTGCATCACAGGAACCATGCACATCACAAACTACATTCATATCCAAATATTTGTATTCTCACACAGCTACACATAACTTTGATATTGACTGCATGGTGGTGGGTTATTACCAGTTTTCATCAGTTAGTGTATTTTCACTAACTGAAAATGTTCAACCACTGTTGTGAATATGCTGCAATATTACACATGGTAAATGGCTTTGTATTTATAAAGCACTTTTCTAGTCTTGATGACCACTCGAAGCACTTTACAGTTCAGTTTTACATTCACACACACACATTCATACAGTGAATCTAGTAGCAGCACTTTTTTGTTCTATGAGTGGCAATTCAGGGTTGAGCATCTTGCCCAAGGACACTTCAGCATGCAGATGGCGAATACTGGGGATTGAACTGCCGACCTTCAGATTGGAGGACGACCGCAGTACCCCTTAACCACAGCCACTTTACTGCTTTATCTTATCTTCCTCCTTTCACTCTTCATTTTATTACATCTGAGTATTTCTGTATTATTAAAACCTCTTCAAATACACACACACACACACACACAAATACCTCAAGAAAACCAGACGTGCGTTTCTCTGACTAAGTGGGAGGAAAACAAATCACACTCACACAGTCCAAACAACAAACCCGCATTGCAATTAAATGCATTCTCCAAGTTTGCACACACTTCAACACATGCATTTCACAATTCACAAAGCCCTACTGTCCAAGGTAAACAGTAAACATGTAGGCTCATTAGACCGCGACTGCAGGAAAAAACAAAACCTGTAGCCACTGTGGTGGACAGGGAGTGTGCTGTTTATTTATGTCCTGAGTTTGTTATTGATTGGCAAGTGTCTGAGCGTGGGATATTTATTTAGTTTCAGCAGGAACGTGCAGCTTGTGGCGGACTGAGCGACAAAGCTCTGCTGCGAGAGCGGGTGACCTGAAAGTGGAAACAGGTGGGATGGCAGCTGGAGGAAGAGAGGGATGGAGAAGGTGTGAGACACCATCAGGTGTGTTACTGTGGGAAAAGAAAGAAGTACAGATACAAAGTAGAAAAAAAAAGAAAAGAAAAGTAAAACATTTAAATCAAAGACTAAAGCCTGACTGATACAGACATTTGGGGGCTGAGATGCTGGTTCCAATATCATAAAATAAAATATTTCTAATGAAGATTTAGTAGAAATGTAATTGATACTATTTTACAGTTAAACAATACACTTTATTATGGGTAGATAAAAACAACTCTAAGACACAAATACAACCTAATGTGTCGGACTTCAACTAAAGTAAATGTTTTTTCTTATAAAATATGAATATAGATTTCATCTTGTCGGCATTGTTTATCATGTAGAAATGAAATGTTCCTAAACATGAATATATCTGTGAAAGTGTCATATCAGCCGTTATTTTAAATCAAAAAGTCTCTATGACCGACAGGAAAATCACTCTTTGTAGAAGTGACGGATGAAGAGTGTCGTGAAAGTTGTAGTAACACACAAAGAAAGAAAAATATGTCTGTGACATTTACAGTGTTTATTTATTTATCGATTGATTAAATTATTTAGTTTTCCTCTTGTTGTGTCTCTTGTCTCTGATAATCTTCCACTTCAGGTCTGTACCAGTAACCAGCAGGTGAACACTGTATTTCTATGTGAACAGTTCAAGAGGCACGTTTAAATTATTCCGTGCAGGACATAACCAAAGGAAACTATAAATGCCAAATATTTCCACATGATATTAATATCAGTACTACTCCCTCTTTAACATTTGTCATTTCTGTGCAGAAGAGAGAAGGAAAATACCGATCACGGAGGAGGGAGTTATCCGTAGGAAATGGACGCCTGTTATCTTGCCATGACTTGTAAAAGTGAATGTTATTCCAAGGAAAATCATCAGCAGGGAATGATGCAACAGGAATTCAACTGAAAGATTACGCATGATAACTTGAGTTTCACAATATACAGAATAGATTTTTGAAACATTACCTCGACCATTCAGTCACTCCATCCTGTCAGAATATGAAATTTCCCAGCAAGTCAAATACAGACAGTATAAAAGAGCATGGCATCCAGAGAAAATAGTTGAGCTGACATCTGTCTGAAAACTTGATAGGCCTTCACATTCCTCTCCAGTGAAATAAACATTGGTGGATCCACCCCGACTCACCATTAGCTCTTCTTAGGAGCAGACAAAAAGAGAGACTGATAGAAGGATAGAGTGCAAATTCAACCTTCGGGGAGGAGGCTGACATGTCGCCTCGGATGGCCCGTGAGTCCTTGAGCAAAACACATTTGACAACATCCTCCCCAGTGTAGTTTGTGAGCGTATACGTGTGTGTCTGTCTGATACAGCACAGCTGTGTACTGTATTGCTTCACCAGGGGAGACCCTCTCCCCCTTGATCAGCTGTTCTCACTCTGAAAAATAAATCCAAATTCTACCATCACGTCTCAGTCACAGGAGGTTTTTAGCTGCTGATCCCATTATCGTTCCCTGTTAAGTGTTCAAGAGGATGCCAATAAATGTAATCCATATCTCCTTACTTCTGTCTCCGTCAATGAGGTAGGAGCTGAAAAGAATAACAAACACGTGCAACAGATCTTGGCAGAAGTCAGACAACGCAGACATCACAAAAGAGAACCCACATATCGCTCTCAGCCAAAAGGCCTGACACTGTTATATTATTCGCCGGTCACGGTGGAGTTTGGACTTGGGTTGTCATTATACAGGGTCAGATGTTGGCAGCAATTCACTGGGAGAGGAAGTTGAGACAGGAGGCATGTGCGCTCAACTTCCTACCAGAGGGCTTAATTGTTGTGTGCCAGTGGGGACGATTTTAGATTTCTTTCCCCGAGGTCATTCTCTCTCCTCTCCATCTTCCCACTTTCCATCGCCACGTTGTTTACATGAGATTCAAATCGAGATAGAGAAAGCCCAAGGGGAGCTAGAGGACTGGAGATAGGGACGTAGCAATGCCTGTGGCCCGGCTAGTCCCGAATTCACTGTGTCGTTCTCACAGCTTATCAAGGTTCACTCAGTCAGGGCAGGAGCAGAGGGGGGGTTTCAGGGGTTCTCGTCCCCTGGGGTGGTCCTACATTCACAAACACAGAGACAGGTTGTCTCTAAAGATAGATTTCAGTGAGCAAAAAGGGAAGAAATGGAATATGGGTACCTTAGAAACGTTTTATGATTACTCAGGGGAAAGGACGTGCTTATACCTAATACCATCTTGATGTTTAAATTATTATGTCTAATTTTTGGAGTTGGAGCGGGATGTGGGGCTGCAGTGGGAGTATGGGTTTCAGCGTGTCAGCCCTCTACATTCTCCAAATGAATCATTTTAAATCACTGCCGCATCCTGTGCTGGCTTCGGCTTGTAATTGTGGTCATTGAAGCGTAAAGACCAAGAAAGAACTTAGCGAGGAAGAGAAAGAGGCAGACAGAGGAGGAAAAGCACAAAATGGAACAGGAGATGGATTTTAAGATAACCGAACTCAAGTACGGTAAACTTTCCGGGTTAATTACCAAGGAAAAGAAGCGTAAGCGGCTCCTAGAATTGCTTGTAGTCTTCAGCCATGATCCTGAAACCAAAACTATCCATATCAAATATAAACTTCGATAGGTGAAATCGCACACAGAAGAGACATGGCAGCAAACCACCGTTTAAGCCGGGCGATATGATCAAGTTAGAGATACTCCAGTAACCCCGCTGTTATTTCTAATCTTCTTTACCGCACCACTGACTCCTCCCTTCAGCCAGTTATTATGAGGCATATATTTCTGCACTTATTCATTATAACAATGGAATGCATTTACATGACTTTCAATAGGTCCCCGAGGATCACACTGACGATAATGTGTGTGCCAGCGAAGCGTGACTTTCAATCATAAAAGCCTACGTCAGGTGTGTTTTCAATCTACTGCCTCACTTTGGGGAACACTCAGTGTGGATGTCTGGGGCTGGCTGGCCTGTTGTGGGCTATAAATCACTCTATTACACTGTTTCGAACAATTGAAAACAATTAAAGGCAGTTAAGCACCCAATTACCAACACATCCCGGTTAGTGTGGAGCCCGAGCATCATTACAGAGAAGTTCAATGCTAATATGCATCCCAAATCACGCTGAGATGATTCAGTAAGTCACTTATTTCACTATAAACCTTAAATTCCACCAACCAATTCCGACTAATTGGAAACAATTCGCGGCGGTTAGAAGTTTCAATAAAAAGTGAGGCCACTCGTGGAGCGGTTCTGCAGGGGCCCACGATGGAGGCACGAAACAAAGCGCTAAAAGCACAAGGGTGCAAAACCCCGGAGTCCCTGCTTGATGGGAGTCGTGAGTAATTACAGGTTCGTGTGCTCGTGTGTGTCTGCAAGGTCCTCAGAGAGAGTTTTGTGTGGCACCTGACAGTCTGAATGGGCCAGACTGAGCAATAAAAACACCTTCACCTCCATTAGGCCATAATGAGTGCTGTGTCAGGCTGCTGGATACTGCTCTCTTGCTGCTACCACACAGCTCAATCCTGCGCTGGAGAGGAAATGAGGAGTGATTGGTACAATGACTCACTATGAAGTGGACGTGGCACTTGTACAAGCCAGGTATATATACGCTCGGAGGGGTGGCAAGGTTTCCATCTACTGTGGTGCTTATTAAGATGCAGGGTGTCGGTACTGAAATAGGAGGCAACTTGAAGCCTTGTCTGCATGTGTGTGTGTGTGTGTGTGTGGGGGGGGCTGCGTATGGGGCCGATAAAAGTTACAGACCAATGTTTTATAAGTATGGAATTTCACTCCCTGGCACCATTCTTCCGTGCTTCTCCATGTTCGCACACCACCCTCGTCCACACTGTCACAGGCTGGTAGCACCTAATCGTGTCATGCAACAATTATCTCCAATGGCTGACTGCATGAATACAGATGAAGTACTGTGTGAAGGTCCATGCAAATGCTGTGGTGTGAATGAACCTAAACAGCGAAAACCCCTCGCCACTGCTAACATGCTACCTGAGATATGGAATCACACTGACTTTCAGACCATTTAGTCGTGGTTGTTTTCATGCCAGGGCAAACCCTTATCTACCAGTTTGTGATCATATGATTAGGACCCTACGATGAGTATAAGGGCCACTTAAACTGTCATAATAAGTCATAATAATGAGGAAAAAGTCACAAGATTACATGAATAGTCCTGATATTACAAGAAGAAAGACATAATTTCATCATGTGTCATGTTAGAGGGGTAATATTAGATCGGCCTGTGTTAAAATGAGGAATGGATGAGATGAAGGGGAACAACTAGTTAATGTATGGTTTAGTATCAGTTTAGAAAATAACAAAATACTTCATCAGCACCAAATCATCATAAGTATCAGGACTTATATTATATTATAATTACTTATTATGTGCAAGAAACTGTCTATTCCGAGGAGAGAAGCTCACAGACTTGGAGGAAGTTGTCACTTTTGCGAAGGAGGACGAGTTTTAATCTGTGGGTGCTATTCAAAAGTATGACTGAAGTTCTCTTTCCTTTCTTTCTTTAATCTGGTGATATTATGACTTTTTTTTCTCAATACATTTTAACCTAATACTTTTAAATGGTATTACTTTCGTCTCATTTACAAAAGTATTGTTACTATATCGTAACATTATTCTAGAAATATCCGATTTTTCCCATTATTACTGATCTAATACTCCATCAGAGACCCTGAGGTGTGGACAAGTTTGCTGGGAAAAAAAGTGGTTGTGTGTTGGTAGCACTTCAGGAGACTCTGGCACTATGCTGCCTTTCTTTGACCACTCATAACAAGAGAAATGGTTAATAAATACGGGGAGCGGGGGGGGGGGGGGGGGGAGCAGAGAAAGGGGTGAAGCGGTGATAAAAGTTGCTAAATGAAACCCTTTATCTGCTTTTCATCTGCAGTAATGGTCATTAGCCGAGCACGCAGTAACATTTTTAACCTTTCAAATCACCGGGTCATTCCTTAGAATCACTAGAAGGAGCCGGTTATAAATCTAAAGCGTTGTGTTTTTCCCCACATGGGATAGCTCATTAGATTGGAGCAGTGCAACTGAAACCAATACCATATGGCTGTTAAGGGAAGAAACTCAATTAGCAAGCTTACAGGGTCATGTGAGGGCATTAGGTTTCACCAGAGAGATGGACAGACAAAAAACATGAAGCTACGTATGTGAAGGTGGACCAAAGAAATGAGAAGAGACAGTTTCCATGTGTGTTTATTTGAATGATTTAGAGTTTCTCACTTTCTCTGTTTCATGATAAATGAGATACATCACAGTCCAAGGGGTAACGTGGTTATAGGATCAACAGATTTAGCTTAAAGGAGCAGTTTGACGCTCTGGGAAAACATATCTGCTCTCTGTACAAGAGTTAGATGATAAGATTAATGTCTGTCTGTTAATTATTAGGCTAAAGCCATTTAGTGTTAGCTTAGCACTGGAACCAGGAGAAAAACAGCCAGTTTAAAAACATCTCCTCAGTTCACAATAGCCGTTTTCAGACCTGAACTCTGGAAAATGTCCAGAAAATTTGGTCTGGACATTTTCTAGCGTTTGCCATTCACAGAGGAAGAACAGCAGGAGATTCACAACAATAGGAACATATCCAGAACATTCAGTTGAGGGCTGGTCTTTTATAGGGACTTTTTCTCCAGTATTCTTACATGGGCTAATTTGGACATTCTCCAGAGATTTCATTACAGGGGGCTGGCATGGAAAAACCACGGAGAATGTCTTTCCCTCGACATTTAGGAAATGTCGGGACTTAAGCGCATGTCATTATAATGATTTAATGAAAACACATCATTTAATTGGTGTCATACATATTTCCAGGGAGGAAAATATTTTTACCAGTTTTTTGCTCTTTCACTCGGCTTTCAGACTTTATGGGAACCCACACTAACCATCTCCAGACTGTCGCTTTGTATTTAGCATAAATATATGAGAGTGGTATTGATTTCTTCTTTCTGCAGGAAAGCAATAACTGTTCTATTATATTTCTCCCAGATTGTTTTACAATCTATGGAGGTAAACTTTGTTTACAAAGTTGCTTTATCTCATCTCAACAACAAACGACTAAACATAAGGGCTCTACAGACTTAACTCTTTGCCAACTCAAGGGAAATGATTCCGCTTCAAGAGAACCCATCATTTCTCTGGCCTCAACCCAGATCTTACAACCTTAAACCCCAAGAAACAACTGGTGTTGTTTCCTCCAGGCCCTCCGCCTCTAAGACGGACCACCTGGGAACCTGTCTCTACTCTCTGACCTAACCTCACCTGTTGGAAGACCCCAGCATGAATCATGACCTCATTCCCGTGTGTTAATCACTTAAAAAAAGCAATGATCCTCACAGGAAGCAAGACCCTAACAACCAGGAAGTTCAGACAGAAGGATAGCCCGAGGCTAGTAATCAATCATGAGGTGTCTGGCGAGGGGTCACCTTTTCTTGAGTGTGTTTGTGTTAAGGATTCATTGTTTCCAGCATATTGTCGTATCCACTACCTAAGATATGACCTTGTCCAACCTTTGTTAAAGTACTAGTGCAATGGGATAACACATTTGTGTTGCCACAGTAACTACCAGCGCAGTTTTGGCCTCAGTGAACCTTGGACCCATCCTCACCGGAGACCTCATTATGATTCACATGCACGAACAGAAAAATACTTTTATAAAAGCCATGTTTTTGGTCACTCTTTTTGTTGAAACTAGGATTATTATTGAAACTATGACTATGAGATTATTGTCATTGCTGTCGTTAGTGAATTTAATGTTGACCTTTATATCCGATCATTAACATGGCATAATCCAATGAGTGTTGCTGTTCTGACTGACAATCAGCATGGCTTCCCACTGTTGTCTTTAAAATATTGCTTCTCTATCCCTCAAGTTTTGAATGTGTCACTCATTTTCCTATATACATTTCAATGGTGATTCTTACATCACTGATTTTAGAGTGGATTACATCATGTGGCCTCTTGATTGACATCTGATCTGACTAAGCCTAAAGATGTAAAGCTAGCATCACCTCATTTTTGCTCTGACTTCTTAAACCCTTGCTTACTCTTCAAGATTCTATTTTGTCGAGTAACTGCCCACTCAGGTTTATCACTTGCAGTAAAACGTCTTCTATCCTTCATTCTGTTAGGAAGGAGCAGAACTCAGGCTCGACATCACATCCCGGAGCCATGTGGCAGCTGATGGTAGTTAGGATTGAAATAGATTCATTCCCTCTGCTTATGGTCTGCAAGATCGGGTTTTGACTACGCAACAGCAATAAATCACATTAATATGGAATGTATTTAATTTGATTAGCTTCCTGCAGTCGTTTGTGCACACACACAGAAACATGCAGATGCACACTCACATGCACAGCTCACATGCTTGGGGTTTTCAGGGGACAGCTCTGGAAGTTATTATAATATTCAGGTTAAGTCATATGCAGCTTGATATCCCCCACCTGCTCCACTGGGTCACTGACAGAATGGAAGAACAAGCCAGGTCTGTAAATGTACACTCTCCTGCTGTTTGTAACTCTTCTCTCAAGTAACCAAAGCCCCAGTCTTCCTTTCTCTCTCTCTCTCTCTCTCTCTCTCTCTCTCTCTCTCTCTCTCTCTCTCTCTCTCTCTCTCTTTTTTTAAGCCGTTTTTGGACATCTCCAAAAACGGCTAATGGATATAGCTGGTTGCTGTGGTTAATTTGCTGAATCATTGTGTGTGACACATCCTCCTTTCATCATACCTCTATACGGTACCACAAATGTGTGTACATTAACATGTTTTAGTGTAGTAAAATCCGAGTAACAGGGAAGATTGTTTCCATAGCATCTCTTTTACTGTCAGCTCTTGTACAGGTCTGACGAAGTGTAGAGTCAATACCAGCAAGATAGGGTCTAGTGCCCTAAAATCCATGTTGTCTAAAGTTATGTTCTTTTGTATAATTTTTTCCAAGAGGAATCTTACTCTTACGGGAAAGGTTTGACCAAGTGGGAGTGGCGCAACAAGTTGTTGTAGTTGTGTTTCCAGATCTTGGCCGGCTGTTGTCAACGTCGCGTTTTTCATTTTCCATACGTATCAAACAAACAAGACGTAACATGTTAAACAACAGTGAAGTTGTGTTACTTGGTGCAGAGCCAGCCAGAATGTTTTCCAGTCTTTATGTTAAACTAACCTAATTTGCTGCGATGTCCTCGAGCTGTGTTGGTCTTCTCATACAGCTCCTGGCGAGTAAGATGGAAAGAAAATGAGCAAAATAAAATGACAACATATTTATGTTACGCAGGTTCATATTTCCATGCAAGTCAGACATGGTATTTTTTGACAATTTGTTATTTTCGTCACAAATCTTGTAATGTGAATGAATTTGAAATGAGTTTGCATTTAAATCATGGATTCATCGGTGTGCCGACTTGCATATATAAAAATTGTCAGCATTTGTGAGAGAATAGATGTGGATACAGAGAAGCAGATCAGCAGGGGATCATTTTAGCTTCTATAACTGCATTGTGAAACCAACACTGACTAAAGCCACTCCCTTCTAACTCGTGTCAGCTCCACCTTTGCAGCTGCAGCTCCGCGTATCCTGGACTGATTCCCTCCTTCTTTTTGTCAAAGCTTTGAGGATATCAAAGAGCTCTTTGCTCTTTGTCTCTGCTGTATTAACTTTGAGCCACCTGGCTATCTACAGTAAATGGTCCATGTCTGTACACTATATCTATTCTTCATGCTTAAAATTCAGCCATAAAAGTAAAATATTGCTTTCATCTGAAATATGTTTGGTGATTACCTCCCTGATTGAAGATAATAGCTCAGCCATCAGGTGATGCTGTTGCACAAGCCAAATCTTGATGTTTTACAGTACAAAGACAAATGTGGTGATGATGCATTGCAAACATTTGCTGTTGAGAAAGAGCCGAGAATAGTGAGGAGGCCCAGAGATGGACACGCCAAGGATTACAGATCTCTGAGATTAGAGCTGTCTTTGGGCCGTCTGAGCTGCATCCCTGCTGACTGTAGCAGCAGTGATTCTATAGACTCTGTCAATGAACGTCAGTGTCGTAAACCTAGTTTCATAGTCTCTCTCTCTCTCTCTCTCTCTCTCTCTCTCTCTCTCTCTCTCTCTCTCTCTCTCTCTCTCTCTCATCTTTGATCTGCAGGATTTTATTATTAGCTTTAAAAGGAAATGGTATGTTGACTGCTGAAGAGCTGACATGGTCCCTGTGGGCCCCGGGGAGTCACTGCAAGGAATGAAAGGACAGATGGAGCCGGAGAGGACTGAGAGCTCTGATGTGTGGTTAGTGATGGAGCCTCTGGTTGGATGTGTTTGATGTCTGCGAGCTGTCCTGAGCCTGGCAGGTCAAACAGTGAGACTGGGAGCATACACCTGGAACATTGTTAAAAAATATGTGTTATCAAAAGGCTACTTCAAAGCCATACTCAATAAAGCCCACTTATTATAGTCAGCTTTTACAGGGGGGTTCGTCTCCATACATCATAAAGTGATAGTGTTTCTATTATTCGCAAGATTCGCCTTTTACAAAAACTTGATGAGGTGATGCAATAAATTGGATTACTGATTTTTAGGACATTATAAATGGTGTTTTCAAACAATCATGGCACCTTCACACCTACGTTGTTTGGCCTGGACCTTCAGACTTTTAAGTTTAATGTAATCCAAATATTAGCTGTGAAAGGTGCCTCGGACAATTATCCGGATCAACAAACAAAAATTGAGTCCGACCAAAAAAAGGTTGTTTCCATCGGGATCAAACTGAACCATGGTTTGGTTCATTTGTAGTATAAATAAATTCCTTTGGGTCGTTTGGACTTTTCGAAACGTTGCAGGAAGTTGAGACAACATTAAAGAATAGAAGAAGAAAAAGAGTCAGAAGCAGCTCGAGGGATTGTTGTAGTTTTTGCCTTCGGTGATATAAAGTTTGAACGATGAAGATGTAAATTTTTCTACTGTGGCAATGCAATTAACAAAGTTACTATTGAAAAAACTTTTAAATGCAAACTTTATTCAAGAAAGTTGGTGAAAACAATAGCTGAATTGAAAACATTGCGACATCAGAAAAGGCCTGTGTACAAACTGTACAAATCAGTAGACTGGACAGACAGGATGTACTTACGTCATACAAAAGTCTTTAGTTTGCTCCCAAAATTACAATGTGTGACCAAAACTAACGTGATCAACATGTCACAATGTAACAAATACACAAACCTTCGTTTGGACTTTATCAACACATTCGATGAGGATTCATTTCCCATGTATTTGTATTCCTGGATTATCTGAAGTAAACACGTTAATGGTGAATCAATCACACAAGTACATTCTTGAGAGGAAATACTGTGTTTTGTGTAAACATATGTATGTTATTGTTTGTTGTTTTTGATAATTTGATGGTGATTAAATTAACTTTTATTCTTCATTCTGAGAGCTTGGGTCTGCTCCCGAAAACGCAGTTGGCGTCATGCTGTGATGTTTTTTTATATCTCCAGATGTTTACTTCTTTATAGATGTTTTTTCTGTTTTTAATATTTTCAAAACAAAATCATTGATGTTGTGTTTCGTAGAGAGTTCCAAGTGTGCACACTGTGGCTAAAAGAACTGTAAAAGAATTGCTTTTGTGCCAGTCATAAACAGTGTCACAGCAAAGCTTCTCCGACAGTAAAACAGTGGGACACACACATACACACACACACACACACACACACACACACATGCTCTCTCCTATACATGCATACAAAGACATATAGATCCAAAGACTCCCGTGATGATGCCCTCATTAAGCCACAGCACATGGAAGCTATTGAGTGTGAAATTAAAAGCAGGGACATCATTATATCGTCAGCTCTATCTTTAAAATGGGAGCT
Source organism: Pleuronectes platessa (assembly GCF_947347685.1). NCBI lineage: Eukaryota > Metazoa > Chordata > Actinopteri > Pleuronectiformes > Pleuronectidae > Pleuronectes > Pleuronectes platessa. The sequence continues at coordinate 11,478,993 of NC_070632.1, read as the reverse complement.
GGGCATAAGATCAGATGATCCTCATGCAGGCAGCCAGCTCCGAATCGAGATCTCACACACTCGTGAAGAGATTAATCAGCGTTGTCTTTGACTGCTGAAAGATGCGGCTTTAAGAAACGCCATCATGTGGTTCATGATACAGCAGGAATAGAGATGCTTAGGACAGTTAATGTTGCTGTTAGAGAACTCATTTTTTTGGCAATTCACTATGGGATGCTTGAACAAAGAGGCAATTACCCCTGTAATGCTCCAAACAGTCCAGCCTCGAGTTCAAGTGGTTGATATAAATAAGCAAAGGCAGCTGTTGCTGAGTCGGAGCTGCAGTCCCATCTACCACGTATATACACCCAAAAAAGGCAGCCTGAAATTAACAAAGACAAATTACTTAAGTCAAGAAGACGACTGAAGACGTTTTCTTTTTTTAATGAGCTCAGGAGAGGGATTACGAGGCAACGGGCTCTGAGGGCAGGCAGGAAAATAAACAGAGCAGACGAGTGTGTCTCTTGGATTTCAATAGAGCCAGAAGGTCATATCTTAAAATGTAGCAGCGTGTCTGCACCCTGTGGACAACAACACGAACAAAACAATTCATCTTTTCTTCCCCGGCTTAATACTGAAGCTAAGCCCAGGCCTACACGTTTATTGTCTGTGATCGAATAATAATACTGTACTAACATTGATGTATACCAAACATCTACATAATAACTCCGTACAGTATGATGATTCACAGTGACTGAACAATTTAATCCTGTGAATTTCCTTTTTCTGACGTTTGCTGTTGGTGATCCCAGGCTCCTAAGAAATCTCCTATGAAAATAGAGCAATGACAAATCTCTCCATCTTCTCCTCTTACCAGAGTTTACAAGGGGAGGGTTGGAGGAATGGTTAGAGCTCCAGGGGTCAGACCATCTCCTGGGGCCGGGGTCTTCAAAGAATACCCGAGAGAACCACAACTTTCTGCCTCTTTTTAACCCTCCTTCCCCTCGTTTGTCACGATGCCCCTCCGCTGACAGCCGACCTGCTGCACTGCTCTCACTGTCAGCTGCATGTGTGATCCTCCACCCTGTATGTTGTCATCTCTGTGTTTCCCAGATGCTGCCTCTTTTTTTGTGTGTGTCTGACCTGAGTTCACACTGTCATCGTGTCGTCGCGTCGTCACTCAGGTGGCAAAACTCGTACCTCTCCTGTTCACTACCTCGCAGAATCAAACCGGATGGAGGGGCAGAGAGATTCACCAGACCTCAGAGGCCGGGGCTTTGATATACTGATCTGTCATCTCTTTCTGTCTCCTTCTATTCCTTCTGTCTGTCCGCCCGCTGCAGTTGTTGACGTGCCCCTTAATGTGTATTTAACGTCTCGTCTGCCCTGTCACCAGGCAGTTAGGATGATGTCTGCCCTGCCGTTCTGCAGGACGCGCTGGGGTTTTGATGACAGAGGAACCGCTGCTCTACGCTCCGCTGGGGCCCTGCAGAGCTCTGTGTCTGTCTGACTTTTTTATCCCTCCATCCATCCGGTCCGTCCATCCCACCATCCCTCCTCTCCTGGGGTTTATGTCTCCTCATCCACCCTCCCTTCCTTTTGTCACAGCGTGTCCTGTCATTACTCACAGGGGCTATCCGATGACAGCAGCGCGCAGAGGACAGGGGAAAAATGTTTATGTGCATGTGTGCACTCAGCATCTTCTTACATCCTAATCAGTGGTGTAGCTGCCAACAACAGGGAGCAAATCACATTAAGATAATTGGGAAACACTTCATGTTGGACAGCTGGAGCTGCGCAGGATTGATTAAATAAATTTGATGTCACGGCGGAAAATCAGCCCTCGCAGAGCTGTGCAAGCGTGAGTGTGCGATTGTGTGTGTGTGTGTGTGTGTGTGTGTGTGTGTTAGTACTGTTGCAAGAAGCGAGAGAAGACACAAGAGAGACAGATTTAAAGAAACAGGGGTTTAGTGGCTTGAATTATGAACCTGGAATATGACCAAAAGTGCTCTGCAACCTTTGGGAGCAACACTGTAAGCAGAGCCTGTCATGAGCACAGGTTGAACACAGAACACATGGGCCTCACATTTCTCCTGAGTGACCACTAGATGTCATTATTATCTATGCGTTCAATTTCACTTTCAATGCCCTTGCTGTCATGCTTGGGTCATACTGATAACATTTACTCAAGTTGCTGCATATCGTTATCATATCACCCTGTTTCTGTTTCTCGACACCTCCCCCTGAATATTTTGGGGGAAAACTTTGATAAACTGTCAAACGCTCGATTCTTTTAATGTGGTTAGGACGCAGCTGCTGAATTTGGCATGTCTGCAAACGCTCCTCGGAAAAGACGCGAGGAATTCGTCGAAGGGATTAAAAGTTATAAATGTGCAACTCGTGCCTGCGAGGTTCATATTTCATGAGGTCACCTCGGCTCCACTGACACAGGGGGCACTCTGGCTTGAACTAAGAGTATGCAAATGAGCAGCAAGTAATCAAAGTTCCAGCTCAACTGTTTAAGAGTGCATTGAACTGGAATAAAAAGATGTGGAGGAAATGACTTCAGTTTGTCATCGCTGTGGCAAATTAGGCAAGGACTGAATAAATGGATTAGCGCGCAGGGTGGGTGTGTGTTGGAGGGAGAGTAAGCGTATGTGCATGTGTCATGTGTGCGTATGTGAGTGTGTGTGTGTATGTGTGTGTGTGTGTGTGTGTGTGTGGGAGCGCGCTGTATTTTATCTGTAGGCACAAATGTACGTTTTGTGCATCTGCTCGGAGATGAGATACCAGGATACACAACATTGCTTCCATCTTTTTAATGGCATACATCCTACTCCTCCCTGTGTTGTCATGGTGATGTGTCCCTTCCCAACCTTTTTTTAGATAGGTATGCGGGGTTTGTTCCTCCTTTGCAATCTGACACACATACAGCAGAGCTACTGTGAACACATACCCTGTTAGACACTCGCTGGAGAAGCAGACAGCTTGCAGTGTCAAGGACCAACTTACTTATCCTGCTGTTACGAGGACAAGCTAAACTCGGCTCATGATTGACCCGATGTTAAACCGAAACAGGCAGAGTTGGATTGTAAAATAACATTCTCCTTTGAGTTATTTGAGTAATTTTCTCAATCAAATCTCCTTCAATTTTCCCTGTCCCCCCCTTTATAAATCCACCCCGCCCGCTAAAGAGCAGCTTCACTGAGCTAAACTACAGCCAGGCATTAGTAATCGATTAGGAGGCGCAATGAGGGACTTCAAACTGATCTTATTTAGATGCAGTCAAGGGGAGGATAAGGTGTGGATAGACCGGCTTGACTGTCTTATCTGCAGCCTGTGGACACATCCGCTTTTCACACCTTCTGCTCTATCAGCTGCCCACGCAGACAAGTTAACACACACACACACACACGCACACCTCTCTCAGACACACACACGTACATAGAGGCGCACAGGTACACAAGCGCACACCAACACTTGGAAACATGTCGGATAATGGAAACATCGCAGTAAGATTGTTTATCACATGGAGATGATTTTGCGACGTTAACACCTAGCATTGAGTTATCATCCATGTGCAACGTTGCGTACATGACGATACGTTGATTTCTTCATTACAGGTGCACACCAAAGGAAATAATGTCAATGTTAGTATGTGCACAATTTAACACACCTGTAGCAACTCTATTATCACCATCTGTAGCCTCTCTTCTATTCTCCAATTTCTCATTGTCTGCCACGGCACAAAACCCGCGTTCCACACAAATACACACAGACACAACCCTCTAACACATTATTATTAAGCTAGACAAAACAAACCATGTTCCCGTACGAGTGGTTTCCTTTTACAATTGAACAGGAAGCAAATTAGGGTGAGGAGACTGTCGCTGATGAGAAGAGTGTGTCTGGATGCCAGGTGCAGTGGAGAGCTTGTTTTGCATATCAGAGAAGTGCTATTATGAGTAGAGCCATGCGTACACTGCATTAGTGGGTGTAATGACTGAATGAGGGGTCGACTAAATGAGGGGTTACTGTACACATATGCACACGCAAAAGATACTCGCGCAGGTAGACAAACCGGACCGAAACACACTCAGCCGTCTACTGTGTGCACGGAGCGCGGGGTCATCCGTAATGGAGCAGACCGAGGGAGTAAAAGCAGCCACGATGAAACCACATCTCCATAAAACCTGTTCTCTCCTCGCAGCGCCCATACATATTCAGACGTGCCCGACTGAAGCCGTGCCACGTCGTTAGCAAATGAAAAGTAGTTTAGCATGAGAATGAGCCCAGGGGTCACGGGGAAAAAGAGCGGCACAGGGACCGAACAAATGCCTCAAGAGGAAAGAGGAGGTAAGGGACCACGAGGTAAAACAGAAGCATTTATTTCATTTGTTTTACATGTATTACATTTGCAGTGCACCTCGAATTTGGATGGATGTTTTCATGGAACATCTGTTTGCATAATAGAGGTATTGTTAGTCAACCGAGCCATCTGATATTAAAATCACCGTGGCATTGGTGAGCAGGGTTTCATATTCAGGTGGGGCGATACATTTGCATCGGTGAGGGTTAGACGCTCTGATCTGACACAATGCAGCATTGTGTGCAGGTTGCGAGCCAGCTAGTCTTTGCAAACTTTACAGAAAAATATTCTGACAACAGTAACTTGGGGAGCAGCTGGCATCCTGTTGTTGGCAGAGGTTCATTAAGGCTGGTTTGACATCTTTGCCCTGAGTTTTCCAAATGCGCCCCACAACGCAGTGCATCCACAGCATCTCCACATTACAATAAGACACTTGTTGACTGTGACCTGCTTCCTGTCTACAAAGTTTGGTGTAATCTTTTCCTCCGTGGTTTTCAGATCTCATCAGGAGAATCTCAAAGTTTGGTGAAGTTCAGGCAGCTGAGACCCCTTCGATAAGAGTTGGTGAAAGTATAGTGTGATGCATAATAATAATAATAATAAAAAACATACTTTTGGTCCGAAATTGCAATTTAAGGAGATCAAAACTTTATGTCATCATCACCAATGTTGGCTACTTCAATCAATCAATCTAATTTCATTTGTATGGCCCATATTCACAAATCTCATAGAGCTTAACAAGGTCCAACATCTTCTGTCCTTAACTTTCAACAAGAGAAGGAAAAAAACTATCAACAGAAGAAAAGAAAACATTGAAAACTTCAGTTGCCCTCACAATCAGGATCGACCACCACGACCACGATCCTGATCTTCATTTACCTAACATCGACTAGTTTGTAGACGGGTGTGAGTTAACGTCGGCTTGTCGTCAATTCGGCCAGTAGTAGTCTTTCAGTTTGAAAATCAAAGAATCAGTTAGACACTGGTTCCCTCGATTGAACGTCCTCGTCAACCATTATATTGTCAGAGGCAAGCAAGCCTACAAGCCTGGGGTACTTCCGTCTCCTGAGGGACCAGTAAGGCTTTTTGTTTCTCTTCTTCTATTTTAAAAAGTTGTCACATTCAAGTTCCTGTAATTGGTCTGTTTTCCAACAGGAAACAGACTGTGTCATTAGGTTGGGCGAAATTTTGGTCCATTGTTCTGAGGAACCTTCCACATCGGATATTTTGGTTTGAACGAAACAAAAAATTATAAAAGTACCAGACCAAACAAGGTCGATGTGAAAGCGCCCTGAGGCTAAAATCTGTTATTAACTGTTTTCACACCTTGCCCCACATGCAGTCAATATATATTTTAGCAATATTCTTGCTGAAATTACATCATCCGGAGGAACTCCTTTATGCTCCCAGCATCACTGCAAGCGTATTTAGTATCAAACGTTTCTATTGAAAAAATGCTGTGAATCAATAGTTTGAGAGTTTCATGAAATACACTTAATCACTCACTTCCTGAGAGTAAGATGAAACAGTCAAAACCAACATGTCCCTTCAACGTGAGTCTAGAAGCAAGGAGACAGTTTGCTTAGGTAAGCATTAAAGCTGAAAACAGAGAAAACAGCTGGCCTGGCTCTGTCTAAAGTCCAAATAAATCTGCCGACCAGGAACTCTAAAGCTTATTAACACATTACATCTTGTTTATTGAATGCACACAAAAGTCTCCTTAAAGTCTCCTCCTTATTTCTAACACTGCCGGCCGTCGGGGTTGATTTGTGCGTGGTACTTATTTGTGTTGTACCTTGAATTACCGATCCCTGATCTTCGGAGCAGCTCTAGGAGATACTTGGTGAAAGGACATTTATGAGCCAACGCCACCGGAGGCTCAAGCCACTGCTGCCGTCTTTAAAACTCACCAGTGCAAAAATATTGGTATACCGGCCAGATGAAATTAAGCCCAGCTGTTCGTCTTGCTGTCGGCGAAGGTAGCGCGTCGGGCAGAACACGACCACGACTGATCAGCAATAAAGATCAACACCAGTCTGAACCAATTTAAACAACCTTAGAGAACCTGGCATGCTTCACTGGTCACCTCCCATCTCCTTCTCTCACTCACTTCTTTGTCTTTTCTCCTCTCTCTCTCTCTCTCTCTCTCTCTCTCCCTCGCTCTCTCGCTCTCATTCTTTTTTCATATGTAATCTCTCTGGCCCAAGTTGTCCACGGAGCAGAAAGTCATTAAGTGCTGGCGAGGCGACAGAGCGGCGATGGTTCAGCCTGAGAGAACACCGTCTCCCTGAGCAGGCCTGACCACGGCTGCACACGGATTAGCTCATTACAGGTTGTACACTTACCCTCGGCGTGCTGCGGCAGCCAGGGAGTCCAGAGGGCAGCCGCCAGGTGATGTTCCAAAAGAGAACCTTTTTATTTGCAAATCACTTTCATTCGTCCTTCTTTTTTTTCTCAAAAATAATTTTCTTGTCTTTTCTTTTTTGACCGGGCTTCAGTGTTGAGGTATAGACGGAGGTACAATGCCTCGAAGAGTGCGGCTCCATGTCCCCGTCGCTTACAACTCATGTACACACACACACACACATACACACACACACAGAGGATTTATTGACACCTCCCAGACGTGAGTTTACAATCACGTTTCCCCAAATCCCCTCAAACTCCACCCTGTCACTATTTATTGATTATACATAGCAGCACTTTTGCATGCTGAGGGCCACACAGCCATCGCAGTTGATGTGCAAAATGTCATGTTTGTGCGTGTGTGTGTGTGTGTCTGTGTGTGCGTGTGTGTATACCTCATTAGGCACACAGCAGAGGATAGTAGCCTGGCCAATTACACAAAACTCCTTTTCTTCCCTTTCCTTCCAACTCCTCTCTCTCCTGTCCTCTCTCTCCTGTCCTCTCTCTCTCTCTCTCTCTCTCTCTCTCTCTCTCTCTCTCTCTCTCTCTCTCTCTCTCTCTCTCTCTCTCTCCCTCTCTCTCTCTTTCTCTCTCTCTCTCTCCTCTCTCTGTCTCTCCTCTCTCTCTCTACCACCATCCTTTTCCAAAATCTCCAAATAAACACGGTCATTTGCATATTGCTTAATGGATTGCAATTCATCCGACCCCCCAAAATGAGCTTAATTGAGGTAATGCATCGTATTGTCAGCTGATCTAAGCAGGATAATAATTTTTGATGTCATTTTCAAACATTTAGCTTTTCTTTAACCATTTGTTTGCGCTCAGCAAATGTTGTTTGAAGGAGAGGAGTGCCATGTACACGCTGAAATCCCACAGCGCAGTGTCCAATTAGGAAATACAAAATCATCGCGTCAAATCAAAAAGCAAATTATTCTGCTAAACTGAGGGTTTTGTAGAGTCGGAGGAAATGTAGCAGGGAATGATGAGCATTTCTTTGAATTATGTTTATTTCTTTATCAGACTGTGTGATTTTTGCTGCGCTGCATCCGTGGACACAAATATATTTATATATATATAGAAAAAAGGTGTTGAAGACACCAGCATAGCTCAATGTGTGGGGCCGCTGGCCCTCACCGAACACAGGTTAAGACATGTAGAGCTGTAAACTAATTGGCAAAAACAAGTGGTGCCACTCTGCTCTAGAGGATCTAGTGTTGATAGTGGGAAACAGAGCAACTGGGAGAAGCACCAGTGTCACAGCCTCCAATGTGTGTGTGTGTGTGTGTGTGTGTGTGTGTGTGTGTGTGTGTGTGTGTGTGTGTGTGTGTGAGTGTGTGTGTGTGTGTGTGTAGTGGGGGTGTGCAATGAGATGGCCAATGGAGACCCCGAGAGAGCAGGTTCCCATGACCCATGTAGTCCAATAGGAGGTCTCTTCGCACTTGTATAGACACAACTATGCCAATGAATGCACACACAAAATCACGATCTTACACACACACACACCCACACACACACACGGTGTGACCACACACAGACAAGTTTCAGTAGGTCCAATCCGATCTCAGGCTAATTTTGCAAACACCTTCCTCCCACCTCCTGAAGCATTGCTCACATGCATGTGCACACAAACACACACACACGTTCACATAAAAGACACATACACCGGGATTTATCAAGCATCTAACAACTAAAGGTCCACCAGGACTGTGGTAAGAGTCAAAAGTGTCTAACAAAATCTTAATAATCCATAATCCTCATCGCACAACGAAATAAAAGTTCAAAGAAACTTTTTAGGATCCGTTTCACGTCTAGACGAGAGAATCTTTGACAGAGAATTTCTGTCTCGTCTGAAATCTTCTGAGGTTATCATCCGAATTGATGTGAATATTTATGAGCCGAGAGGAATGAGACAGTCATATCTAAAATATGAATTTCCTAATCAGAGCTAATAAATATTTGACTTGTGGAGTCTATCGAGCAGATTAATAGATATTCGGGGCTAAATTGTTAATGTGACGCAGCCCATACAGTATGGTCCCCATTAGGACCATCGTCATCTCTGACACCTACTGATGAAAGCTGTTGTCTCAATGTATACATAAGGGATTTGTATTTATGCATCTCTAAATATGCTCTTTATATTGAAATCCAAGCAAGGTTTTGCTAAATTATATATATATATGTTTTACTTTAGAGTTTTTTGCAAGTTAAGATTATTGGGACAAATTATTTAGCTGCATTCTATCCCTGGGGATATTCACTCACACAACCAATCCTTCTCTGGTCAGCTGACAATTAGATAGAATAGATAAGTTGAAAAAATACAAGATTATATTGCAAAGGAATTTTCAATGGAAGATCCTTAAATAGATAAAGATGGATCCATCCAGTCTAAATGTGACAAACCCCTCTACAATGATCCTCTATCTGCACAGTTACTCTCATTCAGCGCCCTTGAATTGATGGTTTTGGTTTTACAGCCCATAATTTAGCTCTGATACATCCAGCACAAACATGCTGCATCTGAGTGGCCAAGAATCACTCAATGCAAATTTAAGAGATTGTAATTGTAATGCATTTCAAATTCTTGGCAAAATTACCAGGGAGTCTTAAACGTTCTTTACTTTTCGGAAGCTTTACCGGAACATTGTTGATTTTGTTTTCCGGCCAAAACAAGTGCGCTTCGGCTACTTCACACCTATAAGCTGTATATTTTAACAGCTTTTTATGAGCAGCGAGGAGGGGGAGACTTAGAGGGGAGAGAATAGGAAAATGTAGTTTGGAGAACGAAGAATGTGAAAGGAAGGTACCCAATCTCAGCGGGTCTAGCAATAGAAGCGCAGAGTCACAGCCGGAGAAGAGTCTATTTGAATTCCTTCACAGGGTGCCTATAAACAGGACCACATGTTGAGAGTGATAAACCAGTGGGTTTATTCATGCACCTCATCCGCTCCACCGTGGCTGTCCACATCTTTACATGCAGCCAAGTGAATGAGGCTACAAAAACCAGTGAGCCTGTTAAACTAACTCTATTCCTCTGTGTGTGTGTGTGTGTGTGTGTGTGTGTGTGTGTGTGTGTGTGTGTGTGTGTGTGTGTGTGTGTGTGTGTGTTGTGCACATGTCTATCTTTAGTTATGAGGGACAATTTTGGTTTAATACACTCATTGTGAGGACATTTTGAAATTCTGAGGACATTTTGGCTGCTCTACAATTCAAATTGTCTTTTTGAGGGTTAAGATTTGGTTTTAGGGTCAGAATTAGGTTAGGCATTTAGTTGTGATGGTTTAGGGTAAGAGGCTGCACAATGAGTGTCCTCCCCACTATAGAGATACGTGTTGTACACATGGTAGTCACAATAAGGGGGCAGTAATCACAATCAGGATTTTGCAGGTCAAAGTTAATCTGGAAAAAATCTTTTGCTGTTCGGTCACTATTCAACACACAAACAATGGATGGGAAGCTAGCTTAGCACAAAGACTGGAATCATTATTTAAAGACATCTGGGGGTTTAAAAATCTCAAGCGCTAATAATATGATAGTGAAAAGTAGCACAGCTAATCTGTGGAGCAGTAATGCATGACAATCAGGTTAATGTTGCATTAAATGTAGTCTATAGGTTCAACAGTGATTACGTAGAAACATACATCTCTGTGGCCTATATTGTTTGAATGTGATCACGTCAGTCGTGTGTGTCATTTGTCATTAATCTTAATCCAATCCTTCACTACACAAGCTCAGGCTCTAATAAACAAGAACAAAATCGATAATATCAAGCTAATATTACTTAAAATAAGCAACGGAAACTAATTTAAATAGACAAAGTTTGTAAAACATGTAAAAATAAGGATAAAATGCCTTTAATTTAGGATTCCTTCCTTTGCTTTCTGCAGTGTTCCAGCTTTTCTTCACTCATCTCCATCACCTTTCTGTTCCCTTTGTTAATGTTGCATGAGCTTAGATTGATGCACCAACTTCATATTTGTCTGTCAGTGAAGGAAAACAGTGTCAATTGATTATGCAAACGTTACCTCCCCTAAGGATAATCTTGCAATGAAAAAAAAAACCTCTGGGGGCACCTCGGTTTAACAAGCATTTCAACCCTTTGAACAAACTGAATTTGACAAAAACTAATTTAAACTTTTTGAAAGTTTATCAGTGTAGGGTTCATTCCACTGAAACCAATCAGCAGACATCATGTTGGACGGCCACTTTTTTTTCACAATAATGTAACCTGACATGAGCTGATCATTAGAAGTCTTAATTGAACAACAACCAGCCCATGAATAAAACGATCTGATCACCCATGATTCAATTCGATGCAGCCAGCAAAGACAGTCTGGTTTATTGACATGATCAAGGAACCACTATTTTGAGTAAAGATTGGAAATGGAAGACCACCATGTCCATCTGGAAACTAAGCGTTGAGGTTCCATCGATACAGGCGCTAGTCGAATCAAGAGTCAATCACAGCTGTCGTCATCTCAATCACTATCCAAACCAAACTTTCTGAAGGATGAACATGGATCAGTGTGATATGACTGTTTCTTTTGTTCCATGTCCAGCCACTAACATGGAGGAGGCAGGATTTATGACCTATACTGCTGCCAGCCACCAGGTGGGGATTGAGACACTTTGGCTTCACTTCAGGAAAGCAGTCACAACGTCCATCCTTATATACAGTGCAGTCCATGACGCCATAGTGATGAGCGGATCTTGGGACCGTAAAACATGTTTGCAGCACCGAAGTAGTATTTATTTAATATCTCCCAACTTGAACTTTTATGTACAATGCATAAAAGATAAAGAGGTCCGGAACCTATTGACCTCAGAGGAGACCACAATGTTGTCGACCTAGAATCAGAGCTCTGTCACGGTGAACTCAGGTTTACGTCTGACAGCTCGAGTGATAACCAGAAGTTCAGGTCAGTGACAATCAGGAAAGTTAAACTAAAGAGTGAGACACACGGGTTACTTAAGTTCATCTCTGTCTCTCAAATTCTCTTACTCTCCCTGATTCATGTGGCAACAAAGCCATCCAACGGTGTGCAACAATTGGCTTGGTGCTTTTCTACTTCAAACACACATTGCCAATTCCCTATTCACACACACACACACACACACACACACACACACACACACATAGAGACACACATTGCAGCAATACACTAAATCCTGTTAAGAAAAAGCGACACCTGTTTTGGATGTCTGCCTTCCAGCGAGGCAGGAAATACATTGGTTATTTAATCCCCTACCAAACTGTGTGGATGGGAAGGACTTAAGTAAAACGTTGTGTTTGACAGGATGAGATGGTGAGTAGTGGTCAAACGGTCCGGTGATGGTCCCCTGGAAATATTATTTACAGCATATCATGAGCTGGAAAGACACCTTAGGGACATACTGTACTGTGAGGGTTACCATCAGCTCAGTGATGGTATAATTTTGTCACATAGGCCTTAACATAGTGCATCTTTATTTACTTGAGTTTATTTTCGGAGCTGGGTGCACACAATTTGGCTAATGTTCTGTCTTTATCTTTAATTATTCTGTGTTTCACTTTAATTTGCAAACGCACTTAGCGTTTGTTTAAACGGAGCTCCCCCTTCGAAAGGCCTTAATACTGCAGGAAGTGGCCTTTTAAGAGCAGCCTACAGGAAGTGGAGGAGCCCAAAGCATAATTGAAGAGGGGGGATTCGATTTAAAATGGGTTGAAACTCTCCTGTTTGACTTTGTTATCATTTCTTTAGAGTTAATCCTGTTCGTTTGTATATATATTTATTTTTGATAGGTTGTTCATGTTTCTATGTTGATAGTTTATTTAGGCATATGGTTGTATGTTTGATAAGTTGTCCAAAGTGTGCCTGTCTGAATTAGTCTCCTTGTGTCATTAGTCAAGAAAGGTCTGTCATCTTATTATTTATTTGACCTCTTTACGTTTGTGCACTGATTTTGTAGTTTCTTTTTCCAATTTCTGTGAAGCCCTGGCATTCCGGCAGTGTATTCACAGGGAGCAGCAGGATGAGAGCTCTATTATGTGGACAGCAAAATAAACTATTTTCTGACAAGACAAAATCAAGGCCAAACACTGGCTTTGATTTATCATGTCATCCACAGAAAAAGGTGCAGCGACATTTGTAGATCACTTGGATCATTTGATTTATTCATCTTTCCAGCTCATCAATAGAAGCCAAACATTAAAGGTGTTCATTCCAGAGCAGAAAAACCCAATACTGTTTGACGGCTTGCACCATCCAACGGAAGCCCAGGGAAAATAAGAATAATATCATTCCCTTTACAGGAAGTTGCAATTAAAGACATAATATGTAAAAACCTAACTATAAAAATGTCTAAAAACTTGACCAGTTAGACTAGAACGAATAGTCATACATTTTGTTGTCATGCTTACTTACATCATCCAAAATGTTTCCAACAATGTTCAAATGTTTGTTTTAATTGTGTCACGTCCACTTTACTTAAATTCTTAGGTTAATTACGAATAATGAAGGAAGAACACACTGCTAGCCAGTGAGACCGTTTTATTATACCAGTGTTTGTATCGGTCACTCATAATGGATCATAATTACTCATTGCCGTGTGCTGTGCATGAATAAAACACTAATATATTACCGCATCCTTAAACCAGATTTGCGCCTGAGTTGAGTCGGGTAGATTTTCCTCTGCATTGGAGAAGAAGACAACAACTCCCATGATCCCACGCTGCTTCAGGACTGCATCAAACTCTAATATTCCATTGATTGAGAGACACCTTGCGTTTGAACTCACATGTCGTACATTGGAATTTACAGATTCGCGTTGAGTTCCGTTTCTTTGTCATTTGCAGAATGAACCGCTTCAGTCCATTTTCCAGCAAAGCAAACAGCTTTCATCCCACAAACAAAACAAGGAGAATTACATTCTGTACTCAATAAATGTGTGGTTTGTGTTTGTCCACCTTTCTATTGATAAAAGGATTTAAAAGGTCATCTAGCTCGATGAGGTCCATTGTCTGCTTTCTGTCTTTATCTAACACAATGACAGATAGAGCTCCATGTGTGTGTGTGTGTGTGAGCAGCTGATGACATATCATAAATAGGACATGTGTCTGTATTTTGTGGGAATTCTAAAGGCAAAGATGATGGAGTTCATGCTGCTGGAATTGTGAACAGTTCCTGTTGCTTTACTTAACAGAACTGAGCGATGTCAGGGTTAGGGCTTTTATCTTCATCTGGAATGTAAGGTAGACTCACACGTGGGCGCACGTGCACACTCACATGCACACACGCAAACACACAAACACACACAGATCCCTGAAGCACAGCACGACATGCTAGCTAGATTCCACTTTCTGAAGATCAAACTCCTCACGTCTCAAAGACGAGACAGTTCTGCTACCCTGCCCTGTACTCAGCGAGGAGGAGGAAAGAGGTGGGAGTGAAGAATGAGAGCTGGGGCAGAGGCAGGAAGAGGTGAAGGAGACAGGGAGGGGAGGGATGGAAAGACAAGGTGAGGCTTTTGTGTGAGCACGCAAAATATATTTATTTATGGCCAAGTCAGCCCAAAGATTCAGATTAAAAGTAAAATCAGACCTGTGTTTATCAACTGCATTTAAGCAAGTGGGTTGTGTGATTGTGTACAGGGAATAAAAAAAGAAACAGCGAGCTTCAGAGAAAGAGAGGAATGAACGGAGGTCTATTTACTGACACCCTTAGTTTCTGATTCCTGATATTTTAACATGTATCAGTGCATCAGGCCTTGCCAGCTTTATCCTTGCCTCAGCACCGACAATGACTGATGCATCATGTGTTTTCTATCCAGTCTGCACATGAGCGTCAGATTTCCAGCATTACCCTCAAGCTATAAAGAAACACAAACACACAGAGAACCCTCACAGGAGGGGTGGCCTGACAGCACGATGAGCAGCTCAGTGTGTACCTCCATGAGAGTGTGTAGTGTGATGTTACAAAACAGATACAGACGGCAGCTTCTTGCAACCTATCGATTAGTGATACATGCAGAGATGGACACAGATGTGCTCACGTGCACACACTCACAGTTGAACCATTGCAAAAATACATCACCTTCCCCCACCGGCAATCGTTTCAACAACACTTAGAGTCTACAGCTGTGATAGCGGCTTACGTCAGGCTGCACCAGAGACGTTAGAAAGGTGTGCAAAATATCATGAAAATCTATTTAAGGATTATTGAGATGTTCCATTCATACCTCTGCCAAGGGCCCTATCTCACTGTGTTAAAGAAGTGATTAAAGAAATTCCTGGATCCATCCGTCTTTCAGGATGTGTGCCAAAGTTTAATGGGTTCGTTCTTGGCCCACGTCCCATCCTTATTCAGACTTTCGTGGAAATGTGCTCTGTAGTTTATCTGTAATCCTGCTGAAACAAACAACCCACATACAAACAAACGGACAAGAAGTAACAAACAAATATCAACCTAGATGATTCAGGGGATTATGAAAGTCAATAGGTTTATTCCTATGGGGGATCGCAAATCGCCTATCCCAGAATTATGCTGTGTTTTAGCCAAAGTACCTGGAACTTTTAGTCCTAGGAACATTTTTCAAGGAGCAAAAAAGTTAACGTCTGTGTTTTCACTATGGTCAAAAGACCAGTGGAGATGAGCCTGCTGACGAACAACCAATAACTTCAACAACAGAAAACATGGCGGAGATTCAATTTCTTGTTGTTGCTGATGTTTGTGATTCGCAACATATGGTTGCAAATGGATTTGTTCACGTAATGTCGGATATGAAACGAGCACTGTTTGCAAAGCAAATTCAAAAGGCCTGAAACGCTTGACTTAAAGTAAGAACGCAGATTCTGTGAGCTCTTGGGGAGATTGACCGTGAGATTGACCGTGAGAATTACAGACTCTTGTTTCAGCATCCATCTGGGCTCAGAATAGAGAAATGGGAAAGGTGGGAAAACGTGGATCCGACTTACTGATTGCAACATAAACAAGCTCAAACCTTTGGTGGTACGAATGGTGAAAGAAGAGCGGGCTCTCGACAATCAAACCAGTAGTTGTTGAACTATTTTTGTACAAAATCGTTCAGTGAGAGGCAAACTAAAAATGTCCATTCCAAGATTCATGCTGCTTCTCTATGGCCCAAAAAGTCCAATTCAAAGGCCAGGAGAGGCTGCGGAAGAAGGATTGTGTGAGGCAAGGACAGATGGACCGACAGACTGAGGGAGAAAATAGAGACAGACGGATGGAGAGATGGACAAACTTTCAGAGTAAGATCCTTTTATGTATTCGTTTCTTCTTGTTCCAGCTAAAAGCCATTCTTGTTGCTTTTTTTTTCTTTTTCCACCCTATAAGAAGATTAACTGCGAGAGGTGACGCAACACCCCCAGATTACACTGCATATCGTTGTCGTGAAGCTCTATTCATCAGATCCTTAGCAGCCTTATTAGATTGGCACTCGTCCCTCGAATATTATACAACTGTAATCTATTCGTAGATCGGCTCCTGCCCTTATATAGATGAGCGGAAAATCGACACAGTGAGATGAACCCTCTCGTTTCTCCACTAAAAAAGACATAAAAAACGTATCAGGAGAACAACATTGTCACACAGAAGCAATTAGAGCTGTCAGACGGACCCGCGGAAGACAAACGTGACCTCTCGGTCTCAGATGGATTCTGGGTTAGGATCCCTCGCCCGTCGCCTACACACTCATGTCCCCCCCACACTTGTGGTCCAATTCGTGTCTGACATCATCCATACTTTATGGCACATCATTTGGATGCATACCCCGTTCCACTTGTTTATGTAAATGCTGATATGAGTATCTGTCACTCCTCTCAATATCGCGATGATTAATGTATGCTGCCCCACATACACAGCCAACAGATCTCCAAGTCCTCGTGGCAGATGCTGCCAATGGTTTGATAAAAATGCGAAACAGAAGCGTGATTTTGTGTTGTGGCATACACAGGGATTTGAGGTATTTTGCATGGAAGTCACAAAGAGAGATTTAGTATTCAGATGATTCATGACATGCTTATTGTTGCACACACACACACACACACACGAACAACGCACACACTAAAATCGATGATCTAATTTAACACGCGTGCATCTTCTTGAAAGAATATAACAGCATATGGTGTTTTATGATGCATTGTCATCAACATGTGCTGTGTTTGTCCCAGAGAAGAAACACAGATGGGTTTTAAATGACATGAGCTCAAGCTGAAAGTCAGCAAGGTGTTTATAATAAAGGTCATCCAATAATTTCCCAAAATGACTCTCTCCGGGTGCTGCTGACTTTCTCATCTAATCTAATGTCTGATCTAACTTTTTTCTTTCAGGAGTAAAATCATTTCTCACAGGCCAATTATAGTGCATCCATTTGATTTGATTATTACGCGATGTTTGTTTATGATAAAAAGCCTTTTAGCATTCCTTAGCCGAGCCAATTTCCTATATACCATTTAGAGCTTTCCTTTTGCAAAGATATTGGCAGCTCCTCAGCGATAGTAAACACAGGACACTGACCCCCTGTATCATTTTATTTTCATTGCAAGATTATACTGGCGCAGGCCACAGTAACATTTCCACGTAATTGCCAACTGACCCTGTATTTACTTTCTTCACTGACACACTCAGAGCTTTGGAAAGGGAAGAGATACTGAACAAGATGAGAGAGGTGAAGAGAGAGGGAAGGGGATGGAGGTGAGAGAGGAGGACTAGGTTGCCTCTGCTTCATTGCAACACACACCTTTAGCTTTAGTATGGTGGTCATGTTGGCAACATTTTATAAATACAATATATTATGACATATTTGATCATATTGATGGGCTGTTTATAACACTTTTATGAAATATTCATCCCAAATCATGCAAACACAAACAGAGAGATGAAATAAAGAAAGTCTTCATTTCCAGATCATGGTTTGGATCATTCATTGCATTTAACTCGATTTTTAAACATAATTATTGCACAGATTCGTTTTTGCTACTGCCCAATTACATGGAACCCACCCCCCCCCCCTGTGTAATGACACAAGCTCAGAATGTGTAGAGTTATAATTCATGTGTTGTCCTTCATCAACACTAACCCTATGAGAGAACTATGTGTTTCAGCTTTGCCTTAATTTGGATTCTCTCTCCTTCACATGCACACACACGCACAGACCAACACACACACACACACACGCGCGCACACAAAAATATGTACATATCCCTGGAGCATGCAATTACCTGTGTGTATGTGAATGACTGGTGGCGGTGTCATCATGGCGGTTGGAGGATATTAGCCCCAGCAGGAGTGGCTGACATCTTGGTGCTGCCACAGGGCTGTCTAACAGTGCAGAAAATAAAGGCTGGGAAACTCATTAAGACTCATTTACTATGTGTTGCTGCAGAGTGCTCTAATTTAGACATGAAACCAGCTTCAGATCTGCCCCTGCAAACTGTGCACCAGCATGCAAAACAGTTCCATGCCCCGGCCCTGCTTGAACCACAAATCTTACACTTGCTACTTTGAGTGCAGAAGTTAGAAGGAGAGAAAAAGAACAAGAATAAGAAGGTGTGTTACAGAATAATTCTGAAAGGTTTTATTAACACGTTATTATTGGTGGATTTTGTGGAATAGAATAGAACAGGAATAGAATACAGATGTTTGGGAGCGTGGAGCCAGAACAGGTGGGTACATTTTCATCACTTCTTTAAAAACAAACTTTCAAGCAAAGTCTTTAAAAAACGAACACATTGAATGTCACAAGTAAATAACAGCGGCTCTCTAGGTCATCGGTCCAAATATAGCCATAAGCGCTTAGGCCTCAATATCAATGCCTGGCGGCCAATAAATCACGATGTAATCTGTTCACATCGGCTCACCTGGTGCACCGCAGTCTCAGGCCTGTTTAACTTGATCAGTGCGGAGGCCACCTTAAGGCTGCGGTTTGAAATTGTACCCCCAGGGCTCAATGCCACAGATCACACATATCCTTTCACCCCCTCACACACACACACACACACACACACACACACACACACACACACACACACACACACACACACACACATGCATACACAGAAAAACCGGAAATGAAAAAAATCTGAGATGATCATGAGAAAGAATTGTGTACTTGCGCATACACACACACACATCCCATACACACACACACACACACAAACACATTTTCAAGAACAAATACTTTCTGAGCTATATGTGGTTTGTCATCATTGAGATTATGTGAGCAGGAAATGATTTATTACCTATGCAATTTTGGTTCACTTATCATAGCAGTGTGTTGTGTGTCTGTGTGTGTGTGTAGGCTGAGTGTGTGCGTTTTTTTGTGTGTGTGTGTTCATGTTAGTGTCTTTCAGCACATACTTGTCTTGGTACTGATATTATGGACAGAATTCTTGACTTAGAGCGTTTTCACATCTGAAAGTCTGAACCACTTGGTCCAAACCAAGGTTCATGTCTTTATTTGATCTGGTTTTGGTTTTACATCTTAATTTAAAAGGTGTGAAGAATGTAAGATAAACATATGTCCTGCTGTCATCACCTACGTTGGATGCGTCTACCTAGAAACGATCCTAATAAAGTTTGATACCACCTCTTTTAGTGGACATTTATTTTCATCCTTTCACATCTGTTACTTTCAAAGTACATTTTGAAAAAAAACTAAATGCTGAAGACATCAGGACAGGAAGAAAAAAGTTTTACAGAAGCTGTTTGTTCCATTCATGGCGTGATACTTTACTTCAGGAAGAATTTGCTTATTCGACCTAAACTAACATCCAATGATGCCTTTTATTTCCTGCCTCTGCAGTTACTCCCTCTCTCAGATAAATGGCTGCACTTTACTCAGCGGCATTAAAAGTTTTTTGTTGTAAAACCCATAGAAAATAAAGGATTTTATGGCGCAGGGACGGGGTTATTGTATTCGGTCTGAAAACAGCTTAGGATGTATTATACTTGCCATAACTTCAAAAGGACTTTATCGACTCGAGGCTCGTCTCAAACGGAGGCTAAAAAAAGTGAGTCCAGTTCGATCAGTGGCTGAGCTCCTCTCCTCCCACAGAGCCTAAGACAGAAAGACACTTGAGGGGGGGGAAAGACAAACTGGTAATTGACCTGTGAGGTAACGTCAGTCTGTCCTCTCCTCAGAGCAGATTTTGGAATTAACGTGTATTCTGAGAGCACTGCAGAGGATCTGTCGAGAGATGAGTTCGCTTTTCACCATTGCATCTCCACGGTGTTTTCAAATCGAGCAGCTCACATAATTAGACGCACATAATTACACACACACACAGAGGAACATATGGCCTCATCTGTAGTCTGGCTCTGGTTTTCTACTGATTAGAAGTGGGGAGGTGAACTTAAAGGAGGATGAGGAGAGGAAACACAGAGAGGTGGACTGAGAGTCGAGGTCCAGAGAGAAAAATAAACGGTTCAAGCACATGTTTTTTTTCTCTGTGTCTGAAATGGTACCAAGGGAAGGATTCATGCCAGAGCAATTGTCTTCGGCTTTTCTGTTTTGTCCAACTTGCTATTTTAATACGAGCAGTGACTGAGAGCGCATACATGTGGACTTGTACTATGTGTGTACAATATGGCACGCGTATAAAGCTCTTCTGTGTGTGTGTGTGTGTGTGTGTGTGTGTGTGGTTGTGTGAGTTTTGTTACACACTACAGGGGCAAATTGGAGTCCCTGAAGGCCACTCTGTTTTGAAAGAGCAGGAAAAGCTGTGCCATCGCCAAACCCTCACCTGGACGGCTCTTCAAAGCCCCGCTCTCAGAGCAGACATCCTGGAGCGACTGGCATGGGCAGAAATAGCAGCAATAACGGCCCAGGATACAAAGACAGCACCGGCCAAGGCTTCCACTTTAAAAAAAAAAAG
The DNA here is from genome assembly GCF_947347685.1 of Pleuronectes platessa. NCBI lineage: Eukaryota > Metazoa > Chordata > Actinopteri > Pleuronectiformes > Pleuronectidae > Pleuronectes > Pleuronectes platessa. Next base: position 11,458,363 of record NC_070632.1, on the reverse strand, counting down.
GGGAAAAAGGCTGGATGATAATGTCGGAGCTGAGATAGAGATTTTCATCCAATGTCACAGTCTGCTTTTGAGTGTAGGGCTCTTATCTTTTCTAATAATTAAACTTCCTCTTGATTTAAAGTTTTCTCTCTAACGGTCTATCTATGTGGTTTGTTGCATGACGCACAGTAGGTTGTCAATGTATTATTTTTTTCCCACTATTTTTATTCAAGAGCAATTTCACTTTCAGTTTCTGCAATGTTCTTCTTCAAAACCCTGCAATCGTACTTAGATTAGCTCATTCTTGTGTTTTGATTTGCCGAAGCGTGCTTGCACTCGCCTCGCACTCACAATGATTCTGTGCGTGCACGAAGAGTCTGACAAATTAAGTTATCCCTCCCTGATTGTGGGTGCGTTAGCTTTACTTCATTAAGAGTACCATGCAGGCGGTTTATTTTCACACTCCAACGGCAGAATGATTTCAATCGTCTAAACCACACCTGGCATCCTGTTTGTTGAGGAACAAGAAAGAGCAGAGGAGAAATCGGGGAGCAGATATTTCATGTTCGCGCCGAAGCAGCCTGAGCGTGAAATGAAGAGTTTACGCTGGAGCAAAGGTAATCTGTCCCAGCAATAAAATATCTGCGTGCAAGCACACAGTTTGAGCACAAGCAGAGCAAATCTAACTATTTGAGTGTAAGTGCAGGGTTTTGAGTGGAGGCTTTACCAAATCTGAATGTGAAACCAATTAGTTCTGCTCTCAAACTGAAACGCCACACTCTGGAAGGAAAGGAAAGACAACATACATGTTCTGAATGACAACATAGAGAAGGAGAAAAGGAATAAGGGAAAATACAGGTATGTGGCAGCAGTGATAAAAAAGAAAAAAAGAAAAAAGATTAATGGACAGGGCGGCGAAGTTGTTTGGGGCTTTTTATGAAGTAAGCATGCACGAGTAGATAACACAATATCATTCTAGAAAAATATTTAAGCTATAAATAAACATGGAGGCGTAGAACACAGCATGAGGAGCCTCAGAATAAACCAAGGCGGAATGCGGACAAAGCACAGAAGTTTGAATATCGCAGCGCTGCCCTGGTTTGGATGACTCTTGATATCCAGGGACGGATCACCTCATTAATGAAACATCATTTTTTATCAAATCGCAACATTAAATATTAAAATGTGTGATAATGAACTGGTCGTCCTGCCTAACTGCTCCGAGTGTCAGGAGCCGTGACAGATGACACACATGAACTGTATGAGCACAGGCGTACAAATACACACAAACATGCTTTCACACACACACACACACACACACACACACACACACACACACACACACACACATCATTCGTTGATTTAGAGAAGCGAGACTGGCCCGCATTCATCATCGAGCTCCTCTGTGACTGGCCCCTGCCAAGACCTGGTGAGTTTCATCAGCGCTGACAGAGGACAGATTTCACTTCATTCTCTCTCTGATGAGCTTGCACTCTCTCAGCCTGACTCCAGGAGACATCCAGCTCCTATTTTCTCTGCTAGATGACTGTCATTATCCTAATTTTCACTCTGTGAGTGTCAGCGTAAGTACTGTGCCAGTGTGCGTTTGTCGTGTGTGCATGTGTGTGCGTGTGTGTGTGTGTGTGTGTGTGTGTGTGTGTGTGTGTGCGTGTGCGTGTGCGTGTACGTGATTCAGATCAAATTCTTACCCACAATCCACTGAGGATAAAGTTCCTCTCAGTGCTAAGCCGACGAATCACATTAAGCAGTAAAATTTTGAACATTACGATGTCAACAAATTGCAGTCAATAATATGACATAAGCAGCTCCAGCTCCAGGGATTATTCAGCACTGTTTATTACATGGTATATTCAATCTTTGTCTGCAGGGTGAGAACTTTATTTGTACGATCCTCACACTTTAAACTAGCTTTGTCTCGTTCATCCAATCAGCGTAATGACAGTCAACGTTAATGAATCTCCAGTCTAATCACTTTCAAGGAGAGGTCCCCTGACTGAGGAGGCTTTTTACAGCCAAAACAATCAATGTCATTAGACTCAGACAATTTGGTCCAGTAGTTAAACATAATGTTGTCTGCTTTATGTCTATATGTCTACTTCTAAAGTGGGTCCTGCCAAAATATAACTGTACTTTAAAAGGTAGGATTTATTTCTAGGGGGAGCGATTTATGATAGTTTTCCATGATACATTACAAACTCCAAAATCACAGCTGCTTCATATAATCAACTAAAAGCCAATATCACTTAATTTTTTTAAGGATTCGAGTATATTTACTACTTGAGGATATTTTAGAGCTTGTTGCAGCCGATCAGAAAACATTAACCATTTTAAGGGCAAGAAGGACGGGTATAAATTTTGGAGAGTAGTTTCGTATTGACCTTCTCCTCCTTTTCTTCTTTTGTATTTTTTTCTATTATGCCGCAACCTTGCAATTTTAAAAATAATATAGCCACACAAAAAAAAAAAAAATGAAGTAAATAGAAGAGCAATATTCTGGACCGCAATAATCACAAAACATTCCACGAGTCCTTTAGGAGCAGAGGAGCTGTGGAGTGCTTGCTCTAAGAAATTGGGTTATGGCTCCGTCTAAAACGAGATACAGCAGCATCCGACGGAAAGAGAACTGACAACCGATCTAAAAACTAAGATAGAAATCTTTAGGATCAGCAGGGTGAGTGAGTGAGTTAGTGAGTGTGTGTGTGGAAGTGCAGTGTGTGTGTCTGTGTGTGTGTGCTTGCGTGTGCATATATCTGTGTCATGTGTCGGGGCCTCTGCTTTGCGTTGCATTTCTCCTTCCTCTCATCCATGCACTCTTATTGTCAGAATGCTGCTGCAGATCGCCTCATATCATTAATCAATTATTCACCAGTAGCCTGTTAATGTTTAATGAGTGAGGCTGCTGCGGTCAATTACTAATGAATTGTGATCGTGGTGAGAAAGCTCAGAGTAGAGGCCAAATCAGATACTGTACACAGGCAGTTAGTGTGTGTGTACATGTGTACTTGGCCATATTCTATAGATGCAAACCCCCCCTTGAGGGTTTCTGTGTGAAGTATAGTTTGATCACATGATATTGACTTGGCTTTTCTTTTTATGTTGCTGAGTTTCACAAAATAATGTAATTTTCAAAAAACACAGTGAGATACGTCTCACTAGGGAATCTGAAAACAAAAAAAGGTAAGTTAGCTCCTCCAAAAAAAATTTCCACAATTTCTTTATCGAAAAAAAAAGGAAATGAAAAAAATCTGTGAGAGCAAAGTCATAATTTACGCGTCCCGTAGTTTGCTGGGGTCGTCTTTGGTCATCGTGATGTAAATGTCGTCATCCGCCCATGACCCTAACCATACTCCTGATGCGGATGTGCACGAGCAGCCAAATACTTGTGAGCACACTGACTATATGTTGACATTGCATGATCCAGGTAAAAACATTCCATCTACTGGAATGGAATATAATGGAAGCACATTTTAGTATGAAATGAGATCTGTGTCATTCAAAATCCAAGATGTCTGATCTTACTTGGCTGCAAAAAAAGTTCAGCCTGTAAACTACTCCGGACAGAAGGTGTGTGAGGTGAGTCACGGCTCAGTAATATAGTGTGTGTGTGTGTGTGTGTGTGTGTGTGTGTGTGTGTGTGTGTTGGCAGACGAACATGAGACAGGTCAGTGCGTGTCCTCTGAAGTGTGTGCGGCCTGCAGTCTGTTGGCCATGCCTCTGTGACTAAGATAATTAGAGACCAACCCCCCATTAGGAGACATCGACTGCCCAAAACAACATCACCAACCATATGATATTCACACACACTCCAAGACACACACGCGTTTTTAAGACACATTAAGGGCAAAAATGAAATTTCCAAATATAGCCATTGTTTTCAAATACCAGCCTCACACTGGCAGACTTCTGTTGAGTGTAAACCATCACGATCTCCTCTGTTCTCACAGTCTATAGTTATTATATAATGAATATTTAACCACTGAGAAAAGTTTTGCAGAGAAAAACCATCCAGAGTTACTAAAGACAATGTAACTCTATTGCAGTAACATATATGCTGTTTTGTGTAAGAAACTCATAGGAGCTAAATACAATAAGCATTAAATTGGTTTAAAATAGTTTTTTATTGAGTAGATTCATACTCATTGTCGTAATAAAATTCAGAGCTTGGTTTAGCTGGTCTTTAACTCTCCCATCGAGAGTGCGACCACAGAAATGAAGCTTAGAAAAGTTCCCGCTATATCGAGAATACACAAGCTCATTCTCTCTGCTCATCCAATCACAAACTGACACGTCAGCCAATCACCTGTAAGCTGTCAGAGTTTTAAATGTTCTCTCCCCCTCCTGTCATTTAGCTGTCGGTTCATTGTTCTGCGACCCCCCCTCAGCTCTGGATACCAGGTGATCTTCCACCAAACTGTCCAACCAGAATCCTTCATGAGACAACTCAACTTCCTGCTCCATTCCTTATCACTACAGTTTCAAGGCTCTCAGGGAAGTCTCCTTCATGTCCAAACACGTTTCATAGGACTGCTTCATTTGTGTTCAACTTCCTGTTGGGGTTTAAAGGTTCAATAAGAAGAATGTAGTGACATCTACTGGCGAAGTTGCAGGTTGCAGCTGACCTGTAAAATGAAACGTGGCGTCCAATAGATCCCTTTCACCTAAATCTTACATGCTGGACCTTTAAGTGTCAAAGTCTATTCCTCCTATTCACAATAAATGTTGTTTTATTCTTATTTGTTTCTCTATTATCTTCTCCTGACTGTAATGTATCTGAAGAACATCTCAGCCTTAAAACCATATATTTTAAATGAAAATTAAGCGTATACCTGTTCTTTTTGGAACTGCAGTGAAACCAAATTGGAGACTTTGTATGTTGATGACATCTATTGTTTTGTGTGGTGCTAACTGGGTCTATACACACACACTCCACAAATATTTATACTTTAATTTGTCTCAAGGCAAATTCACCAAATCATCTTATATCTTAATCACACATCCAATAGAAACAGCCTGAAACTGTTATTGTCACATTGGGTCAAAGCTCCACGTTATTAGAAGGCCTTTTGTCCCTTTGGCTGCATCACAAGTGACCACACTGACCAGAGCAAATGGAAGCTTGTGGTCGTCAGTAGCGCCGTTGTCCGACCAACACTGGACACACTTCTGAACACACTCGCTCCTCTGTGTGAAGCTCCATCCATCACGAGGCCAAGACAGGACCGGAGACCATGGGAAATGAAGCATGGATAATTCTATTAGCGCTGGGACACAAACAATCTGGGTGGAATCAAAGAAGAGGGAAACATAATCCCAGCGGACCTACTTCCTGCTGCATGAGCTGGAGCAGTTCAGCATCGGGCTAAATGTTGCATTCCTGCAATGTACACACACATTCACGCTCAAACAGACACACACACACAAACACACACACACACACACACACACACACACACACACACACACACACAGGGCTTCATGCCTGTAGATGACTTCATAAAGTATGGTTCAACTGGTCCATATTTACCATCTATCACTCTGGTATGTATTTCTCACCCTCTTTCTTTCCCTTTTTCTTTCTGCTTTTCGGCCATGTTGGGTCTCGGTTGATGGGGAAAGGCCGAGCACAAAGCTCTCTCGCTGAGGGACCCTTATGGGACAAAGCTGGCTTTCTGGGCTTTCTGCATATATGCATGCCATGCGGACAATGAGGCCTTTATTAGAGCATCCAGCATCTCCAAAACCCAAGCGGCAGGGACGACGGATGAAGGCCGGGAAAGCTGTGACTGACACTGGCCACAAGTGTGTGTGTGTGTGTGTGTGTGTGTGTGTGTGTGTGTGTGTGTTTGTTCACTTATCACCTCATGCCCGTGCATGCATGTGTGTCACAGGGGTGTGAAGTGGATGCTCTTATCCTCAGTCCTTCAGTCAACTAATCAATCTCTACCCATCCGGAGCTCATCCTCAGAGACAGTTTTCTTATGCCATGTGGTGTCACAGGGCACGTACGTGGAATGTGTATGAGCCAGTCACAAACTTCACCTTGCCGTCATCGTTCATCTGCATATAAAGCAGGCTACACAACATGCTGGGGCCTGCGGCTGCAATCAGAGGGAAACACTGCTTCGAGCAAGCCCTCAGACAGTGTATCTTGATGCACTTGACTAACTTTACAATCCATAAATCAGGCCTCTAGACTGCCGCTATGTGTGTCTGTTTGTGTGCGAGTGTGTGCGTGTAGTGTTCATTTTTGTGTGCATTTGTGTAGAGTAGAGAGAGAGAGCGAGAGAGAGAGAGAGAGAGAGCGCTCTGTGACTCAATCATGCGTGAAGAGGATTTTCTGTTCAATAGGAGCTGCACACTTGCATACTTGCATTCTAATGACTCCATGTGCATAATCATACAAAAAAGTACAGATGCACATGTATGTGTGTGTGAGTGCGAGTGTGTTTTCACACATCCCACTGAGCGCCACTGTTTCTGCTCTCATGACGGTAAAATGAGGGAAGACGCATGGAGAGAGAGAGAGAGGGACAGACTCCATAACTTGTTGAAAAACAGTGCAAGTGTGTGTGTGTGTGTGTGTGTGTTTGTGTGTGTGTGTGTGTTTGTGGTTGCCATATATCATGCATCATATTAGCGATGTACGGATTCACATGTCAACTTCCAAGTCCAAGCTGTGAGGTCTGGATGTGCTATCTCTCTATCGCTGAACCACGCAGCCGATGCCACATCTCTCTAAATATGCCTGAGCGAGATGAGGAATGGGCAGCATGTTTAGCGCCCCCCCCCCCCCCCCCCCGCCCCCCCAGTCTTTTTCCCTTTTTTTCTCACTGAGTCTAATAATATGTTGAAACATTGGTGGAGCTTCCATGAAATGATAAAACATACTCTCTGTACTTCATCATATATGGTTTGAGTCAGAACAGATAGATGAAGATGAATTCAGTGCATTATCCTGCAACTCTCACACACACATGTGAAACTGTCATCTGGGAGCATCTCTCTCTCTCTCTCTCTCTCTCTCTCTCTCTCTCTCTCTCCCTCTCTCTCTCTCTCTCTCTCCCTCTTTTTTCTCACTCCCTCTCCCTCCCTCTCTTCACTCAATAAAGCTGGAGTTGTTATTCTGAGTGGTAAACATGTGCTAAGGGGTGGGGGGGTGGGTGGAGTGGGGGGGCGAATGGCTAAGTTTTCTTTTTATCCAATAAAAATGTCTCCTTGCCAGATCGATTGTTGTTGCTAGGAGACTGAAGCATCCTTTGGCAAGGGGGCTACAGCTCTCCACGTCTGTTGTTTCCCTCTCCATCTCTCTCTCTCTCTCTCTCTCTCTCTCTCTCTCTCTCTCTCTCTCTCTCTCTCTCTCTCTCTCTCTCACACACACACACACACACACACACACACACACACACACACGCGCGCGCGCACACGCGCACACACCCTCTCTCCCTCTCGCGCACACACAGGGAGCAGGGGCGCCCATCCTCTCCCTCTCAGTGCGACTCCTCCGAGGGATCAGGAGTAGACTAAGTCAAACTTCATGCAGTTTGAGATTTGTGCGCAACCTCCGAAGCCTCCGAGTCGCCTAAGGTAGGTGGAATCTAACACACTCCTCACTGTTCAGGTAGACGTGTTGCGGTCTCGCATTACGGGTTATTAGGCGACATTGTGCAGTGGAAAAATTGTCAGTCCGGCACCGTTCGAGCTGAGCGCCAGCCAATCCTGCGATGCTGAGCAATTTGCTTTGAACTTTGCGCAGGATTTAAACACCCAGTGGTGCTGCAGGAGCGCGGCTCCCGTGGACCTGGTTTATTCTCATGCATCTTCTGATCGCGGCTTGTGATGAAAAACAAAAGAAAACAGGGCTGACAGCAGCTTTATCTCTGCAGCAGAGGCATGGCGGTGAAGGTGCACAAGGTGAAACAAAGAGTGGTGTCTGCGAATTTTACGCAGCGGGGAGAAGTTATTTGGGTTCAGGCAGACCGCAGCGAGGCATAGTCCCGCGGCTTTAGGCTTCCTTAAGGGGGGGACGGGGGGAGGGCATGGGCGGATAGTGCGTCTCTGGAAACAGGCATACAGGTGGATGTGTGGTCACATCAATGGAGTAACTGCGTTCGCCCCAGAACAGCCACTCGTCATCAGAGGAGCATGGAGCTGTGCTGAAGGTTCAGGATGAGCACAGTGTCCACATCCACAGCAGATGTTGCAGACCTCAGTCAGTCTGATTCTCCTCAGTTGATTTGAACATGCAATAGCCAGAACTTGAACTTAGTCCCCAGTGGTCCTGCAGATGCCCCACACACATGCTGCTCCCTGATCCCAAATCACTGCATCTGATTTCAGAAGACAAGAGAACATTCCAGGCTCATGTGTTGTTTTCATGCAGAGCAGGTGTGTCCCGCACTCAACAGTGAGTGTAGACAGACCTTGCCGGTTTCTACACAGATCAGTTATTGCCTAGCTGTTGAAAAACTTTGTTTGGGTTTAAATCGTTGCTTCTCTTCTTAAATTAAAAGCAGAGACGTTGTTAGAATGACACACAGCAGACAAGAGTCAAATGGCTTCCCTCCTTTTTTCTTAGAAAGTGATGTAGGCTCCTGGATATAAAAATTACAAGTACATGAATTAAATGTACCCAAATTGTACGGAATCATGTAGTTATTTTCCTTAACGAGGAAAATAAGCCCTCATACAGCCCTCATGGCTGTAATGGTATATTGACATTGCAGTGTCAACATCAGCAGATGGGCTCACTACAGTAAGAAAATGAGAATTGTACATGAACTATTCTTAGTGCTCTACAGAGAGGAGAACAAACATTCACTCAGAGGAGGGGTGGACATGTGCCTGTTCTGCTGCATTTCTGGTGAATCCATGACAGATAGCAGCAATAACAACGACAATAATAAGTATAAGAATGATGAACAAAAACATTTTACGTGGCCATTGTTAATGAAAACTTAGTGCAAAACTTGCACAATTTCTTCCGGGGTGGGATCAATATATGTGTGTGAGTCCGCGTGGGAAATAAAGTTTACTTGCTTTTAACATAATAATTTCAGATTTGTTTATTATTTTTCACAATTTTGTATCTTTCCACACGTTTTGTTTCTGAACTTCACAGACAAAATGCAACATATTTTACTGTCTGATTGTGTTTCCAACATTACGGGTAAATTCATTTGTGTGAATTCACACTAACAGTATGTGCATCCTTCAGTGTGGGGGTGTTTGTGTGTGTATGTGTGTGTGCCTGTGTGTGTGGACCGGAAGGTCAAATGTGGTGCAGGAGGGAGTTGAAAGTGTGGGAGGGCATTTGGTGGCCTTGTTAAACCTCAAAGAAATACATAGAGGCCTCCATAGACATGTTTGTGCTTGTGAGTGTGCATGTGTGTTTGGAGCGTGTGCATCTATGAGCGAGTCGGGGGACAATGGTCTGCAAGTGGCCTTGAGTTACAGCATTTTCATGCTGGTAAATGTGCTTTCACAAGCTTGTGTGTGTGTGCATGTTAGTCAGTGTACAAAAGGCCTTGTAGCTTCCACACAGCACCAATCAGTTTTAATAGACTTGGCAAAGGAGTTACATGTGCATATATGTCCGTGTGGTGAAGGACTTTAGATGTACAGGCTCGAACGGATGTAGAATATGGTTTGATGGTTTTCCTGATGCGTCAAGGTTTCATTGATTTGACAGAACATGACTGAAATCGCAGGGACATACTTAAATACATGAAAGAAGTAAAAATGGTAAGGCAATTAAAATAATTTTGTATATACTCATTGTCTATGTAAAGGTCACAAAGCGCTCTGCACAGAAAACACTGAAGTCATGTTGTGCCCCAAATCAGTGAAGTACGTTGTTGATGTGGCGGTTAGGGTTATTATGGCGATGTGTGATCTAATACTGAAGTATTTCCCAAGGATAAAAAGAAAGAAATGGTTTCCTTCTATATTTCCTGCAAGGCACTCAAACACGAGCCAACACACCTGCTCATAAACCAGGATTACGCAGGAGGACTGAGATTCAAGCGTGTTTAACCACATATATGCAGAACCAAGCGTCTGGATAAATACCAAAAAAGTGGATTATGCTGTTAGTTTTTACATGAAGTTGTGTGGACATTTTGTCACTACTGGTTTGACTGCCTGGTATTTAATGGCAGTGTCGTATGTAGAGAAGAGATAAAACGTTCTTTCTATTTAGGTTTTGATTCTGTTTTTAATGTGGCCACAGTTAATGCTTCAGTTTGCACATTTGGATCTGAATCCATCCCGGGACGTATTTGTAGAGCGTGGACTACAACATCAAAGCTGTGGTGATATAGACAGAACATATATATACCTCATGTGAAACAATTAATACAAATATTGTATCAGATGAAATGATGTCATTAATGCCAGAATAATGGGAACTGGTGTTTGGAGCGCCTGGATTTGCTAGAAAGGGATTTTTGGTATATTTCTTACTTTCATGTACTGTGATGCACAGTTTGGTCGTCATTGATATACTTCTGGAGGTTTAGCCCCAGGTACATTTATAAAAACTGGTTTCATAATAGATGGAGTGGTGTTTGAAATATATGGTGTTGTGCTTACAGACTACTTTCTGATAATAACCACTAATAACCGGGAGACAGACAGGTGAGGTATAAACTTTATTGATTTTTGGGACGGTTCATTGGCCCACTGATTCCTCCTGGCTCTCCTGATGACCAGTCCGAGATGACAGACAGGTCAGTGTTTGTTGTTAGAGAGAGAGAGAGAGAGAGAGAGAGAGAGAGAGAGAGAGAGAGAGAGAGAGAGAGAGAGAGAGAGAGAGAGAGAGAGAGAGAGAAGAGGCTAAGTGAAGAAATAGCAAAAAATACTTTCATTCCCTTGGCCGCCACAGTCCAGGTTATTAATCTGTAACACTTGTAGCACTAGTAGCTTTGGTTCCTTGCAGGTTCATATCCACATGGTTGTGCTGAATGTGGTTGTACTATACTGCCAAACCACGCTGCTTTTACAAGATGACATCTGTCTCACTTTCCACCCTGCGTCTTTACAACACTTGCGCATTAGTGCAGGGAGACGGGAGCTGCCGTTGGCTCGGGCTGCAGCCCCGTCAAGTGGCATGAGGCAGAGAACATCTTAGTTGTACATTATTGAAAGATTAATAATTGGTTTAAGAAATCAACATTTCTGCTGCCGCCTAGCAAGATAGAAATAATAATCATTTTGCCGACTAATCGTGCACATCCATGCTTAAAAATGCTGCATTCAAATTGAAGCAACATGTTACTTTGAACTCAGGGATCCTGGTAGTGATGTGCAGTGCTGTCTGCAGTCTAAATATACATATGGTTTGTAAACATAATTACTTCACAATTCATTTATTACAGTTAATGATGATTGTTTATTTACTTAGAAGACTTTGTGTAAGTAAACCTACAAATAGTAAAACGTCCATCAGCACAACTGTGACTGAGATAAGGCAAAAAATACAAAAGCTCTTATTTTGCTTTTTACTTTGGATCATTTCTTTGATTCTTTGGCATGATTTACAATAATCATCCATTTTATATGATTAAATATTAACAAACACAAGCGTATTAATGTTGTTGTCCATGGTGCTGAATTCATTTCATTTGTAAACCCCAATCTGTAATAAATACAAAAGAATAAATTAAATTAGTATAATCATCACATTAAATAATGCATTTTTCAGCCTATTCAGAATCCTCAACTCAATTATCAAGTCATTAAAAACAAATCTCCACAAAATATAATGTAATAGGTTTATGTAGCCCTTCTACTATTAGTGTAGAAACTTTTTACGTTTGTAAAAGTGTTTGTGTGTCTCTGTAAGATGGTTCACCAAAGCTCCTTGTCAATTTTTTTTGATTAAAAACTTTGAATAAGAACTATTATCATTACCTGCCAGTGCCTACCTGTCTGCATGTGTTGTCAACCACCATAAGGCAACTGATAGATATGTCATTTCTCATCTTTCCTTACTAAAACCAAAGTCTCCAATAGGATGGTAAGTAACACTTTATGCAAATCAATTCGATCAATCACAAGTCAGAACTATTATTTAATTTGAACATGAACTAAACGCAGATGACACTATTCTTTATTCCTGAGGTAGTTTATTAGATTTACTACAATCTGAAGCAAAAAAAAAAAAAAGCCATTATCATTAGCAATGTGGCGGGAGCTGCAGCTTCTTATTTTTAGTTGGTGCTTAATAAACATCTGCTGATGGTTTACTGTAGCAGCTGTGAAGGCAGGCTAAACTCCAACATGTCATCAGTTTGTCAGCGCTGTGCACACCACTGGCAGGATGGGACAAAGATAGTTGGTGAGAGCAGAACCACCACTCTGCAACACAACTGTATTACAACAGAACTGAACGCTTCTGCAGCGCCAACAAATCCAACAGAGTGAGTGGTCTTGAACTGCCTTTTAAATCATTACAAAAACAAGTATTCAAAAAAGGTGTGTGAGATGAGCTACTCTGCAGATGTGTTATTCTAATGTGTCACATACACAGACAGTTCATCGACATTTAGGTAAGGTATTCATTATTTGCAAATAATCAATATTAAAAGACTCAGATTGGAACTGGGGCAGAAAAAGATTGCTCAGCACATGACTCATAAGACAGTGGAAATAAAGTGTGTGCGCGGATGTGTGTGTGTGTGTGTGTGTGTGTGTGCGTGTGTGTGTGTGTGTGTGTGTGCTCTCGGTGGGGGAGCAATCAGGATGCAGGGCTCACATCGTGTCATGTCTGTCAGCCGATGGACGGGGCCATCGTCCATCAGCCCAGCTCTAATCAGGGATGTTGTTTATGGATGGGGGGGGGGGGATATGGCCTGCAGCTCAAATCCTTATAGATGCCGTTTATTACTCTGTATTAATATAAGTCGATGAAGATCGTTATGAGCCATATAACCTTTGCCTGCTGTACCCGAAATAACTGGCCAGTGAGGAGGCTTATTCATAAAGTTCTTTTACAAAAGCTTCTTGGAGAGGTGGTAGTCATTGCACTCATTCATAAACGTGGCTCACCCTGCATCTGCCAAAACTTTATACTGAGTGAGCCAGATCTGCCTCCTGGGACTATGCCCCGCATACTTCAGCAAACCTTTAGATTTACCTCAGCTGAGGTAATGCCAGGGTTTCATTTATAATTGGGCGTCTGTGTCATTGTCAATTCTAACACTTACTTTGGAACATTTTTCATTTTTATTCTTACCTTGTGTTAATTGATACAGTCTTATACTTTAATTATGGGTTATACCTTAAGAATGTGGCAAATAAGGGCTCTCTATCAAAGCAACGTCTGAAGTTACAAATGATTGAATGAATGAATGAAAATCGTTTTAATTTACAGCAACAGGTGTTTGTGGTTGGAGGTATCCTGCAGTAGATGACTCAAATTAAATTCTCTTCCTGTCAAAATTTGCGTAAAACTACTGTTGCTCCACTCCACATGTTTCTCACGCTGTTTTTGTTCCATTGAAGAAACCGGGAAGTGTCGGGAAGTCGCTGCTGTTTTCCCACAGCTCACATCTCATCAGCAACAACGGTCACAACACACATTGAGCTGCCTACACACACACACACACACACAAACAGCGTTAGAACTCCACCGTCTGTTCCCCGACAACCTTCCTTTCCCTACATGCGCGGACATTGACACACACACATACGTACACTCGGGGGAGGAGGCAGTGAAAGGGCAGTGGGATGTACAGCTGTGATGGTGTGTCTCAGAGAAAGATCAGACTCTTCAATAAATGATGAGCTTGAGGAGGGAAGCAGTGTGTGTGTGCGTGTGTGTGAGAGAGAGAGAGATAGAGAGAGAGAGAGAGAGAGAGAGAGAGAGAGAGAGAGAGAGAGAGAGAGAGAGAGAGAGAGAGAGAGAGTGGCTTACTGGTAATTCAGTGACTAGTATCGATACAAGTGATATACTTGAAAATAAACTTATAATATATACCAAACAATGGGAGAGTTAGTGTTTTCAATTACATCCTCATTTGATATATATTTCACCGATTGCTTCAGGCTCAAGCCCCATCACTAAAACCAAGAGGTACCAATAGAATAGCAGCTTCCCTCCTTATTCCAGCAATGTCAAAATTCCATTGTGTAATGTGTTTGATCCATTGTGATTGGAACACTAAATGATCGTCGCATGAATTTATGAATGGAGTTGTTTATTTTCACCAAAATGGCCCAACACCCGAGGGATTACAGAACAGACAATAATATCCAACCCAAATAAATCCTTCCGGCAGTTGACGTTCACATTTAAAAGGAAAACAAATCATTGCTGCATACCACATGTGTTTCGAATCACGGGGAGAAACAAGTGTTACACATAAACAGAAAGTAGATTTATAGCAACAAAAAAAATCACATAGTTCCCATGTATTTTTAAAGTAGTCTGACAAGGTTGGCCAAATAGTTTGCATTGCATTGTTTGAAAAAGTTTAAACGTATTATTAATACAAACCTGTGACTGTTATCCCTCAGATTCAGGAATGCAAAAAAACATTTTAGATTCTAGCAAAACAAAAATACAGAAATAAAACCTAAGAATTTTAGTAAACAGACGTTTTGTGTTTTGATTTATTGGCTCAGCTTTTAATTTAACAGTGACAACCCTATGGTTAAAAAAATGAAGGAGCCCACACGTCTATGCCTTCTTTTGTTTTGTTATATTGTTTTTGTGGACGGTGCTTTTGATGGTGGGGGCTTCCTCCCAGAGTCCAACGACATGCAGATTAGGTTAGTTGGAGAGTATAATTTCATTAAAGTGTGATTATAAATGCCTGTTTGTCTTTGTATGTTGGCCTTGTGATGAGCTGGAGACCTGTCCAGGGTGGAAGGATAGACGGGAGGATGGATGGATGGATTGATGGTCAAGAAACACCTACGTACCACATCCATCCTTTTTGACATATACAGATAATACATGCTTTATACGACTTGCACTGCGCTGGAGATAATCACTCACCCAATTATGATGAAGACAAATCCATGGGGGTGATGGGAGCAAGTCAAAAAGTTAGCACATCATTTACATTCTAATAATTAGTGAGGGGCGCAGCTGTAATTGGTTTCCATGTGTGACCGCCGAGCCTGAAACAACTCAAACCAGCCGACACTATTCAAACCTATAAGTCTCCGTCCAGACCAATTAAATTTATTCCTCTAACTGTCTGAGGCATATGCTGTGGTCAATACTGTCCATTACTCTCCACCTGTCCATTGTAGCGCTCTGTACAACTTGTATCGACTGCAGTGAAGCCAGACTGACGGGGTGTGAACATGAATTAAGTAGGATGCAGCAGCGCTCGTGCCGTGGCAAGGTTGACTGATGCTCCACGATGACTCCCAGGGTCATTACATGACAGTTAAGTTGATCGATGCCGTCCACGGAGGGGTAATTCTCCTTCTGACAGGCCCGCCGCCATCCACAGCGATGAAATGTGGATTGATGAATACTTTCACACATTTTCCCAACACTGGTCTGTTTTTAGGCTGAATGGTCATTTTTTTTAATCACACTGTGCGGGGGGGACCACCAACACTGGGCACTGGAATTCAATACGAAGACATGACAGATACACCTACAGCTTATTTGTACAACACTGTAGATTAAAATCTCAATTATTTACCGTTTTGGTCTGAAAGATGTCAGAAAGACATAAAGAATATTTATTTTTCTATTTGATGGTCCTCGTGCTCAGGATCAGTCTTGGAAGTCTCACTGTAGTAAAATGGACTGTGTAAAATAGACCTCACTCCCACCGCGATGCTCAGAGGTTCAAAGCTCTTCTAGTGGAGAATGCCTTTGGAGTACCCCCTGTACATGAGAGCACAGTAAAGTCTGTCTCTTGCATAGATTGATCCAATTTTCATCAACAATGTTCTTCTTTATCTGCTCTGCAGCAGCATGTGGACTCTGCTGCGGAACTCGAGTTCTGCTGAGCAAAGTTCAATGGTTGTGCCGTTTGAACTTTTCGATTTAAGCCGTCTTTAAGGTTCAGGGAATCAATTCTCTATGTTTCCAGCGTGCAGCCTTTAACCTTTGAACCCTAATGCTAGTCAGGACATGGACTGATTCATCAATACAGCAACAGGCTGTTGTCTGTGGGACTGAGTGAATGGAGCATCAATAGTCAAGCTGATTTATTGATTTTGATTGCTAATAGGTGATAAACGGAGGTCTAATCCAAGTTAGTCTTTGTCACCCATTTGAGGTAGCTGCCTGCATACCCTCCTGTCTGGAAGCCAGTAAGTGGAATTAATCTCATTAAACACTTTCACTCAATTTGGTGCAGGTTTAGCCAGACCTTATTCAATCAAATTAAAAACCCCATTAATTTTATTTCTGTCATCAATGAATAGACAGAACCCATTAGAGGTACTTCTTATAACACTGTGTGTTTGCCCTAAAGGGGAATTCTAGTATTTTTCAACCTGGGCACTATATGTATGAATGGGGTTGTGTAAATGAATGGTACTTTCAAACACTTTTAGAATCAGTCCGGTACATTGGCTCCGCCAGCAGACGCGACACCATGACAGTAGCTACAATGTTATCTTATGGGGCAACTGCGACAGTCCAGTAAATATCCAGTTAAAGGGCTTTTTTCACCAGTAAAAGTCTCAGATTGTTAATCTGGCCTCAAGACAGGCTGGAACTAGCCTTTAAAAACAAGTCTTTTAAGTTGTTCGGCCGTTCTGTTTTTTATCTTTCTGTCCTATTTATGGATCATCAGTCTTTCTTGCCTAAAACGCACTCTGTAAATAATTAATGGTCACGTCCCATTGCTCCCATAGGAGTGTCAGAAGTCTGGGAAACCATGTCACACATGCACACACAGGGTCAGAATGAATCAATTAGTTTTGAATCATTTTTTTTTTTTATGCCCCTATTCTCCAGAATAGCGAGGAAGCGACAGAAGAAGAAAGAGATGATAAAGGGGAGAAACACTCAAAGCAATTGGTTGAATCAACTGATAAACCTGTGACAGTGTGCATGTCTAATAAGGAGTCTGTTGTTCTGTAATAACAAAGCGTCTGACAGCCCACCTCCCATCGCTCTTTTGCTACAATGAAACGGAAAAGAGGTTGCACACACACACACACAGACAAACGCACACACTCATACAGTGTCTCCCCATGCTGCGAGAGTCACTGATGCAGCTGGGGTGCACAACAGACAGATAAACAAGCACACACAAACACACTTGAACACACACACGGTGGAGAGAAACCACACAGACACACACACGGGGCTGAGTTGTGCGGCTATCTCTCCTCTCAGTGTTCGGCGGTCCATCGACCCTGCATGGCTGCGCTCAGCTGGATACGTGTCATCCACAGCAGCGCTGCCTGTTAGGAGGGAAGAGCAAGGGCCGTGGAGGGTGTAAGGGAGGTGGAAATAAGTGGGGAGGGTGGAGGGGCCAGCGAGGGGAGAGGGAGGGAGAGAGTGGGGAGGAGGGGAGAGGATGCAGAGGTGATGCCATATGGAGGAAACACAGAAGATGAAACACGGCAAAGCAAAGGAAGAGTGTGTGGTGGTGCACGCTACCCGTACCCGCTGACTCCCGATTTGTGCCGGGTCAGAGGTGAAATGGGGTTGTCTGTCAGATGTTGAGCTGCATCACAGCTCCCAGTGAGCGGGGTCAGAGGTCAGCCTCCTGCCTGTCCGGATCCTATCTCCGCTCCCTGTGTTGACAGTCGGGTTGTTTGCCGGCTCTTGCTCACTCACCCACTGAACCCTGTATGTCGCCCGTCTCTCTTAAATAGGTGTCCGTGGTGATGTTGCCATGTGCCAGCTGCCATCTGCCCTTATACTTCTTTATTCAGGTAAGACATGTAATTCCTTTGTGATGTGTCTATGTAAATATGTGTTTTTGTGAAAATGTCATGTTTTTCCTTGCAGGGTTATTAGGAAGGAGTAAATAAGTATAAGCGAGTATTTTGACATTTTGGCGAAAATACATATTTGCCTTCATGCCAAGAGGTAGATGCAGTTAGATACAGTTAAACAGGGCCTGGCTCTATGCGCAGGTAACAAAATCCACCAACCATCATCTCTAAAGTTCATTCAAACCAAAGTTTCTCCAAAGTTGTGGTCTCCAACCTTTTCAAGCACCAGATCACTTTTTAGTTCCAAACGTTCTAGCTCTACCACCCTGATATCTTCCACAAAACCCACTTACAAGGGTCTTATTTATTATTTTTGTACGAGCATAAATATACACAAAGAAAGGCAGTTATGATACTTTATCTTTTCAATGTACAATATTCACATTAATATCAATTCATATTTTACATCTGTTCAGAGCATAATATTTATCTTCTCTGTTCAACAATATGTTTTTCAGAGGAGCTGCTACTGCAGCACAATGTTTTTACATAGGCTTTGCATGGATTATGGCTATAAATAGGACAATTTGCTTGTAGTCCTGTATATTCAAATAAATACTAGTGCTATACATTACGAAGTCGTTCATCTTCCGCTGCAGATAAACTTGCAGCACTGCCGCCAGTAGCGGACACACAGCGCGTGGGAACAACAGACACGCAGCTGGTCTGCGGCACAGCAACAGCCAGTGAGTCCAGAGAGTTACAGGGATCGACAGTGAAGACTGGTTGGTGACCGAGCTCTAAAGGGTTTGTGTGCTGATATATTTCTCGCAGTCACCTCCTGTTGTCTCCACTGGTTTGGACTCAAAGTCAGAGTTGCCAGCCCCTTTTAAACCTCACTTTATTGGCGTTAAGAAGACCCCCCCCCCCCCCGCCATGCTGCCTTTTCTCAATTACACTGAACTGAACGATTGATTCTAGATAGCACGGCGGCGTTCCAGAATCAGAGGCGTGACGTGAAACACAACAGCGTCGGCCTCTGTCCCACCATGATGGCTCTCCCCTTTTCAAACAGACATCGATCCGGCCCTGTGAATACCTGTGCCGTCCCCCACCCCGACACACACACACACACACAAACACACGTTTGTACTTCTATCTTAGTGAGGACACTCATTGATATAATACCGTAACCATCACACTAAATGCCTAACCCTAAAACCAAGTCTTAACCCTCAAACAGCCCGTTAAAAGTGGATCAGAAAGTGAGGACCTCGCTCTGTAGGTTGTAGGCTGTAGATGTTGCTCAAAAAGATATCTTATCACACACATGCACACACATACACACACACATACACACACACACACACACACACACACATAAACACACATACATACATACCAGTGTTTTGCAAATCTAACATTGTAGGTAATTTAAACTACAATGTGACTATTTCAGGTTCGGCCAAGCAACCCCTCAGTCTGAGCCACTTTTTTACCTTACATGTATACATATACAATATATTGACAAATGCTAATAATCATGAAGAATACACCAACCAGATCCCAAATTCTGATATAAGTAGACCACAGACACTGTTTGCCTCTGTGGTGGAGAATTTCTGAGTTGCCGTGGTATTTGAGTTTTTAAATCTGGGCCCCCACAACACAAACCGTTCAACGCAAGAGGCTTTAGGAATTGATCCTTT
The DNA here is from genome assembly GCF_947347685.1 of Pleuronectes platessa. Taxonomy (NCBI): domain Eukaryota; kingdom Metazoa; phylum Chordata; class Actinopteri; order Pleuronectiformes; family Pleuronectidae; genus Pleuronectes; species Pleuronectes platessa. The sequence continues at coordinate 11,438,786 of NC_070632.1, read as the reverse complement.
CACAGTGTCCATGGTTGTCTGGGTTTGACTTCGTGACTGCAGAGGTTGTAAGCGCAGTGGTGTTTGGAAACTTAATCTCAAATATTGGACGGTATAGAGCTTCAAAGCTATTTAATGATTCAGACTTAAAATCGAAGCATTGATGCTGTTGCTTTGACAGAACAAAGAATTGAGGTTCACCTCTGTGCCGTGTGTATGTTTAGCAAGTTTCAGGTCTCAGCACTTTGATTTCCATATACCATGAGCTGACATCATCTGTAGCCAGTGGCTTCCGGAAAGGGAAGCAAAATACTTTCATCAGCCACTTTTAAGCCTCATCAGCCTTTTCGTTGGAAAATCAGCTGTAGTTTACTCTCTGATAAAGATGCTTACATGCACAAATATAACAATCTTTAAAAGGCATGCAATATATGAATAGGTCAAGCACAATGTCATGGACTCTGTAATAATTTCAGTATTTTAAAGGAAGAAAAATAGATTTCTATAGTGTGCTTTGCTTTGTTAGAATGAAGACACCTTGAAAAAATGCCAGAAGATTTTATTCCAGACATTTCTGGGAAATTGACTTCGAGAGCTTTCAATTACGTTGTAGAATTATGTCAAAGTACAGCACTGAGCAAAACTGTCGTTAGAGTCCCAGCCCCATAAAAATGATTTTGTATCCCACCACACGCATGCCCATGTTTTTGTGCCTGGACACAAATGCCCAGACACCCACACCACCACATCTCCAGCTTTTCTGTTGTGAGCTCGATATAAAGTTCCCCTTTGTGACGTTTTCTTTTGAACTCTAATAATGTTGAAGGAGTTTATTTTCTTGGAACTCCGGCTATTTCAGTGGAAATCATTTAAAAGAAATCTAATTTTCCACTTCGATGCACAAACACACCTGGGACACGCATATATCGAGCATGTTTGACAGCTTGGAGAATAAATATACAACTTTCACTGACTCCATCAACGTCCCTCCCCAGAAACAGACATTGGGTTAAATTATGTGTCCATCAAGTGTGTGTCAGGTCGTCTCCTGGCGGTTTTTGACAGGAAACAACTTTTTAACGCAGCGTCAACAGGGACAAGAGTGACTTTGAAACACCAAATCATGATATTTCAGTCAAACTTTAGTCATGATGGTGTATTAGTACTCCTTTCTATGATAAACATTTACATTCGTCAATATATTTATTTGTCTTTTGTCTATTAATTTGAAAGAGAGGGAAGCTAAGACATAGAAATAGTTTGTTTTTAGGTCAAACCCTTAGAGAACAGGTGTGTGTGTGTTTGTGTGTGAGTGTGTGTGTGTGTGTGTGTGTGTGTGTGTGTGTGTGTGTGTGTGCTTGTGTGTGCGTGTGTGGGTGGGTGGGTGGGTGGGCGGGTGTTTGTCTGTACGTGTGTCATATTATAGAGCAGAGAGGTATAGGTATGGCAGCTGCCTGAAGAAAAATCTTAGCTGCCTGCATCTAAGAGAAGCTTTCATCCTCCTACCTGCTTACTGAAAAGGAGAGGCATACACTCTGACTCTCTGACTCTCTGACTCTCTCTCTCTCTCTCTCTCTCTCTCTCTCTCTCTCTCTCTCTCTCTCTCTCTCTCTCTCGCTATCAAACACTTAAACAGGGTTTCAGCTGATTCCGGCAATCAACAGAAATTTCAACCACACTCCTTGGTCTAGATTGATCTTCATAATCAAAATGTCAACCTCCAACTTCAGTCTTATCTCTCCTGAGGACGGCAAAGGAGACATGAGAGAATTTAGAAGCAAACGATCCTACTCGAAGGCCCTGTGAAGTGAAAGATACATTTTCCCCGTTTTAATCCCCGTGTTAATTGTTCATTTATCTCTTGTTAGATGCCAATAAAATGTCAAAAAGTCAATATAGTATCTCCACATCAAAATCCTTGTTGTTTCTCTTCCTGTAAAATGCTTCCAAATGCTTGATGACTCATCCTGCTCTCAGGGGTGTTTACTAATTTTGGATATGATGAAAATGCAGCGCCAGCTTCGGAATCCACTGTATGTATGGACTCACTACTCAATCCCTGTCCGACTCATCAGTTAAATCTACATGCGTAAACGACAGTGGTCGCGAGGTGTTCCCCACAACAGAGAGCACATTATCATCGCTTTACATGTAGAGGACATTTAGCTTTTTAGGGACTTCACTAGATCAAAATGCATTCCACCTGTCCATGGTGTACCCCTCCTTTTGTCCAAGGTCAACTGGGATTTGCTCCAACCCCCCCGCTACCCTCAGGATAATCCCTATACCTAGATGCTGGATGGATGGATGGATGGATGGATGGATGGATGGATGGATATATAACTCTGACATCCATTTCCTGGGACACCAAAGCTTTGTGTTACCTAAGTTATTAAAAATATAAAAAACACTTAAGGAAAGTGAGACTATTGTAAATATGTGTTATACAGGATATTATCACCTGCAGCTCAGTCTTTGATTTGTTTGACATCCAAGAAACGACATCAAATGTGGTCGCAATAAAAGTAATATAAAAGAAATAAAGGATTTAAAACAACACAGTAGTACCAGAATTACAAATGGCATGTTAAAAGTGTTTACCTTTAAAAAAATGATTGACCAGTGATTTAAAGTTAGTGACTTGGCCAGCCTAATCCCGTCAGGCAGGGAGTTCAAGAGCCTCGGGTCCCTGACAGAGAAAGCCCAGTTACCTTGAGCAGCCAGTCTTGACCTAGGGACGGCCAACGCGGACAGGCTTGCCAATCTCAGGTTGTGACTGGGATTGTAGGGAGTCAAGGGCGGAAAAATGTAAGTGGGGGCCAGCCCATGTTGGAGGGGAGGTCACAGCATATTCAAAGTCACCAATGCCTAACCCCCAAGTACCAACCCAGTTCATTACAATCCATCCAATAGTTGTCGAGAGATTTCAGCCTGGACAAAAGCAGCCCCAGTAAACACGACTCCGAAACAGCAGCATCATCTACCTTCATCTGCGACATGCCATGTTTGTTGACAACTTCACCAGCTCCATTATCTATTGAAACATTTGTCTCTGACTAAAGAGGAGGTGGAGAATGTTATTGAGCGACACTCTCGAAACACACAGTGATGTATCTAATTGAGTTGAAAGCGACGATAAGCAGCATGAACTGTTGTTGGCCTCAGTGTTAAAATTATGCAGAAGAGAGGGGGAGCAATAAATCTGATAAACACGCACACACACACAAACGCACACACCCTTCGGGGTATGAACTCATGGGCGAGCAGAGAATTGTTGGAACAGATATCAGATTAGGGAAGCTTTTCTGATCTGTGGCATGAGAAGGCTGGGCTCATGTATCAACCAGCCATCTAAGCTGGTTAATCTTGATACAACCAGGGGCAAACACACACCCACTCACACTGACACACACACACACACATAGAGACAGGAAGATGTAGAGGAGGGGCAGGTTGGAGAACAGTGGGGTACAATCTCCAAACAATTCCTCATCCCTTTTAGTCATGGCCTGGCTTTGGCTGCGAAGCGGAAACGTCTTGGAGCCCTTGTTAACAGTGTCCCTGAACTCCACTAAAGGTCCACTTAGCTGTCTCTATACTTTATCGTAACACTTACAAAAGTGTTTTATTGTCCAGTGTCTGACAGCTTTGCCATATGTAATGTGTTGGACTGAGTTGTGTCTCCATCCTCTCCTCTTCTCTCCGAGCAGGACTGATGTCCAGATGGTGTGCCCCTCCATGTGCCGCCCACTTCAGCTCTCCCTGACTGTTTCATGGGCCACGAACCGACCCAAGCATCCACGGCCACTTGATTTAACCCGACCAGTCACTGCACTCCTCACCCTCAACCCCCCGCCCCTGACCTTCACCCTCTGCCCCACCGTTCCACCCAAGTATCAGTCCTAACCCTGCCGCAGCCCAAAATGGTGGTCCGCATTCCCGCTCTGGTCTTGGTCCTGATGTGTCGGGGCGTGCTGCTCTCCGTCGGAGACCCGCCTCCTCCCCGCCGAGAGATCCGCATCGAGGGCGACCTGGTGCTCGGCGGCTTGTTCCCCGTGCACGAAAAAGGAGGCGGCATGGAGGAGTGTGGCCGCGTGAATGAGGACAGAGGGATTCAGAGATTGGAGGCCATGCTGTTCGCCATCGACAGAATCAATACGGACCCGTCTTTGCTGCCTGGCATCTCCCTCGGTGTCCACATCCTGGACACTTGCTCCAGAGACACCTACGCACTGGAGCAGGTTAGTATACACTCAAAAAGAGAGGATCCAGGAACGTGTTTGATTTACTTTCCACATTTTAAATTTAAGCTGCCTGCCATTTACGTAAAATACTGTTCAAATCATGGTTCGGTAAGAAAACACCTTTTTGGATAGCTTCAAACTTTCTGACCGAATGCAGGAATTTGAGATGGAATTAAACAAAGTGGAAAAAGATATTAAATAGTATAAAATAAATCAAAAAATAAATGGCAGCAGCTTGCAGTCTTTGCCTCTGACGATAAAATATTAGAATGATGAGGATGATCATTTTTACTGTAATGTTATTACAATGGCAACTGAGTTAACAAAGAGAAATGGTCCATTCAGACAAAAAGACTGAAAAGTTTGCAAATACAAATAAATTGAGAGCACGCTAAATGTCCAACCAATCAGATTCAAGTATCGGTTGATGCCGCCCACGAGGATGATAGGAAAAAGCTTTCATATGCACAATAAGCTGCTTATGTTGTTTAAAAAATGTCCTATTCAAATATATATACCCAAGATATATCATTGGTATATTACAGCATTAAACCACTTATATAGAACTATGTTTTTTGAACAGTATAATTTGTGAGATCTTATTTTTGTTCCGTTGTAGCTGCATTTACCAGCAAATGCTGATAAGACATCTCGAAATGCAGCACGGCTCACACAGAGTTGCTTTATTAGCTGTTTGTTCTCTCGCGCTGTCGGGCAACTTAAACTTCTTCTATAAATTTCATACCTAAAACTGCTGCTCTGCTGGAGAGATGTCAGGCATAAAACACAAAACAAGTAATGTTTCCATTTGAAGTCAAGTGCAACTATAAGGTCTCATTAAAAGATAATGTTCAGGTGAAGTAAATGCATCTCGTAATTCTTTTTATCCACTCTGGGAAAAAGGGACCTTGCCTCAAATGATAACAGAAATAGAAATAGAAATTCGGGATTAGGGAAATGAGCCGGATACAAAATAAAATGAAGAAGAAAAGAAAAGCACTTACCCCTCAGTGATTGTTATCTTCAGAAGATGATTGTATTTTTTTTCCCGAGCTATTTAGAGAGGATGCATCCAGGGATCTTAGACAATGAGCTCTTGAATGTACAAACCCTGGATTCTTGACATAGGGTCCCTTAAATAGGTATATGTCTGTTGGCTGTTTGCACACAGCAGAAATATGTTATAATATCCCTGAGTCTCACATTCAGGTCCTGTACTGAAAGCATTTCAGGGGCCCCTTCAAAATGTACAAGAAAAACTATCAATCAGTCGTGTGTACATGTATACGTGACAGATTTTTTTACATAAAGAACATAAATCAGTGGCTGATTCGTAATAAATAGATTATACCATATGCTTCACCGTACACGTTGCCGGGGATTTGATTTATGTGCTTGTGTTATAGGCTCTGGAGTTTGTGAGAGCCTCCCTCACCAAGGTGGACGACACCGAGTTCATCTGTCCCGACGGATCGTACGCTCTGCAGGACGACAGCCCACTCGCGATCGCGGGCGTCATAGGAGGCTCCTTCAGCAGCGTCTCCATACAGGTAACACACATACGGCTCGATGTGGGAGGGATATTGCAAAACATATTTTAAGACTATGGCACTCTGTAGATCGCATCGCTCCGCCAAGGTCCGGCAATTCCCTTAATTGCTGCACCACATTGTACATACTCATAGATTTCAGCTCCCTAAATATGCCTGATTTTGTTTTATCAAGATCCATGAATTTAATTAAAATCCTGGATGTCCCCCCCCGATCCAGATCCGTGTGTTTTTGCTGAGGAACAAACAAACAAACAAACAAACAAATGCAGATAAAAACATAAGCTCCTGGAGGAAACCATCTCACTTTCTTGGTTCTTTCGTTTTCTTTTACTCGTCCTTGCACAAGTTGCGTGATCCAGAGTGCAAAGGCTGACTTCCAGTGACATGGCAGTGCCAGTGTGTTGTCGTGTGTGTACTTGTTTCCTGGAAGTCTCACTGGTGTGTCCTGTGTGTTTCCCCAGCTCTTGTAGCACTTGTGACAGAGCTCTACAATTTGCATAGTTTAGCATAAAACCTCCTTCTCCCTTTACCCCTCTGTGTCTGCACAAAAGCCTCCTCCTATCAGTCCTTAAATCCCTAATCTCAGCGACTGTCTTCTCTTCCTCTCCTTCTTCTTCTCCTTCTCTCTCTCTCTCATCTTCTGTATTTATTTCCTTCTGTTACAGTCCCTTAAATCTTTGCGCTCCTCCTTCTCATCACTGGCTGTACTTTTTCTTGTATCCTCTCCTTTATATTCATTCTGAAGCGTCCCTCCGGGCTATTTGGTGAGAGCTCAGTGTATGCTGACCTCAGCCCCCTTCTTCTCATCCTCCTCCTCCTCCTCCTTCCTGGGGCAGCCATTGTTAACACATCTGCTCTGTTTCTTGTCCTTCATCAAACATAATTATCCTTTGTTTTCCCGCAGCGCATTCTCGTTGCCCTCTGTTGCCGTTGCTGTTGTTTTTTACCTGCTTTAACTGAGGGCATCACTGTTTACGGGACCTGAACTGTGCTCTGCTGTCTTATCTCCTGCCAGTGAAGCTAATCCAGCTACACCTTGTTGCTCACTCTACTTGGCCGGTCTGTCTTTTGCCTCTAAATGAAGTCACAGGGAATTATTTAATGTTTAATCATGCACAACTAAACTCCATTGTCTCGAGGCCATTTACATAGCAGGCAGTGTTCGTCCCTTACGTCCGCACACGTGTGTCTGTGTGTGTCTCTCTCTGTGTCTGCGTGTGTGTGTGTGTGACTTGCATTCCAAGCAGAAAACACACACCATCCCTCCACTGCACCAGTTTTCTTCCTCCTTCCCTTTAATTTTTCTCTTTACGCGTCTCTCATATTGAGCCCATTCCAACAGTGCGTCTCCCTTCGCTCTCTCAGCAGCTTTCACTGACAAACTAAACTGTCTGTGTCCCTGTAGACAGGCCCCATAACTAGCTGTGGTCATTGTTCAGCGGAAGGTGATGGAGCAATGCGGTGGAATTCTGCAGTGTGACCTTCCCCGACATTTAAGTCAACTGCCACCTAAAAACCATAAAACTCTTAGCATCCGCCTGAGTGTGTGTGTGTGTGTGTGTGTGTGTGTGTGTGTGTGTGTGTGTGTGTGTGTGTGTGTGTGTGTGTGTGTGTGTGTGTGTGTGTGTGTGACAACCTGTCCTCATGCACGTCAGTATATGTATGCGAGTGTGTTTTCTAATCTTCTACATTATTAGTCTAATGAGATTCCGACATGTTGTCAAAACAGCTCATCAACTGAGCTGCGAATGAAAATTAGAGAAGCCAAGAGTGATGCGCTCTAAAAGGATTAAACTGAGGCAAGAACTGAATGGCTGTGTACTTTATGTTGTGTATTTGCGCGTGCACATTTGAGTGTGTACGTTTACATGTCTTTGTGCGCATGAGTGTGTGTAGCAATTAGATTTCTACTGTTTGTGTCGGCGTCTGTGACTAAAATCGTAATGAAGCAAATACGAACAAACCCCAATCAACTGTAAAAGGGAATATTATATGGACATCAGTAGACCCCAGATGATGTCCATCACTAATGCAGTGAGTCAGTGTGTGTGAGTTTGTGTGTTTGTGAGGTATGTGTGTGTGTGCGTGTGTTATCTATTCCTACACTTGCTGAATTGTCTTTTATCTTTAAATAAGCACATTATCCATGAAGGAATTTCTATCAGCAACAACCTTATAAATATCTTCCAATTTTCCCTTTGATGAAATAAGTACATTGAACAAAGGATCATTTCAATAATTTGATGGTTCTCATATATTTCTTGTTTTTGTCAATATGCTAAAAAGTTTTGATCAAACTTACTGAAAAACTTGATACACAAGAAGATTTGAAAGTGAAACGTAAAACACCCAAGACATTGCCAATCTAGATCAGGGCGCAGAATCAGGAATTATTCGTCACTTTCTTTAACATTGTGAGATTTAGAATGTCATTGATTTCTCAGAGAATAATTCCTGGATCCTGATGAAGAATATCTGAAAAGTTTAGGGGGAATCATATGTGTGAATTTAGCTTCAGATCCAAATAACAATCCGGATCCATTGAATTAAAATATGGTTTCAGAAGGGGACTGTTTGGCCTTGGGGCAGATAAAGGTTCTACTGAGTCTCGACATGTTTAGCCTAGTCCACATTGTTCCTCATTAATGTCACCTCTCCATCTCTTCCCTCAGGTTGCCAATCTTCTCAGGCTCTTCCAGATCCCTCAGATAAGCTACGCGTCGACGAGCGCCAAACTCAGCGATAAATCCCGCTATGATTACTTCGCCCGCACCGTGCCCCCTGATTTCTATCAGGCCAAGGCCATGGCCGAGATCCTGCGGTTCTTCAACTGGACATACGTGTCCACCGTGGCGTCGGAGGGGGATTACGGTGAAACCGGTATAGAGGCCTTCGAGCAAGAGGCCCGCATGAGGAACATCTGTATCGCCACTTCGGAAAAGGTAAAGGGCGTATTCAATAGAATAGAATAGAATTTTTTTCTGTGGTTCGATCTGCATGAATATGAAACACCACTGCTCAAAGCTAAAAAGCAGAACTTTTTAATCTGGAGTGTCATACTGATTTATGGCCGGAAGCTGCACTAGTAACAATGAACAAGGCGCTAAAATTGCGATTTGTCGTCATGTCTTATCTTGTCTTACACAAAATGGGGTTTATATTACACTGGTGTTATCAGTTGTGAACCAGAAAATGAGAGCTTATCTCCAAGAACTCATTCCGGATGCTTTCACAGTCACATTTTTCATCTCATTTGCTACCAAGGTGAATGTTAGTATGAGGCCGAAGCACGGAATGCATTCTGCTTTCTTCCTTTTTAATCATACTGATAAACAGATGAAAATATGGATCTTTAGCTTATTTGCGGGTAGGAGAAGCATTTTCAGTCAATGCTTTTCCCTCTGTCTTTCTGTCCAGGTGGGGCGTTCAAACGCTAAGAAGTCCTATGAAGCTGTGATCCGTCAGCTCCTCCAGAAGCCGAATGCCCGAGTGGCCGTTCTCTTCCTGCGCAGCGACGATGCCAGGGAGCTGCTGGCAGCTGCTGCCCGGCTGAACACCTCCTTCATCTGGGTGGCCAGCGATGGCTGGGGTGCGCAGGAAAGCATTGTCAAGGGAAACGAGGGCACCGCCGAAGGAGCCATCACACTTGAGCTGTCAGCCAATCCTGTGCCAGAATTCAACCGCTACTTCCTCAGCTTGGACCCGGTCAAGAACCACCGTAATCCCTGGTTCAGGGAATTCTGGGAGCAGCGGTTCCAGTGCTCTTTAGGTGGTGGAGGAGTAGGAGTAGGTGGCGGTGTTGGACTCGGGGAGACGCATCTTCTCCCCCCGTGTGACAAGGATTTGTCCATTGATAAGAACAACTTTGAACCCGAGTCAAAGATCATGTTTGTGGTGAACGCGGTGTACGCTATGGCTCTTGCCCTTCACAACATGCAGAGGAGTCTGTGCTTCAACACCACCAAGCTGTGCGACAGCATGAAGGCCTTGGACGGGCGAAGACTCTACAGGGAATTCATCCTCAACGTCAGCTTCGCAGGTAAGACGGCTGGAGCATTGGGAGGAGAGTGAGGAGTCCGAGATAAGGCGGATGAGGGGGATTGAAGAGTGAAACTTAGTGAATGATGAAGAACAAAGTGTGGAGGAAAGGGGGGGGGGGACAGGAATGTGAGAGCCGTGCCTAGTTTACAGTCCTCTCATGAACAACACAGGGACGTTATCCTTCTCCTCAGCCAAAGCAGAACATAAAGAGTGAGACAAATCCGCTTAATTGCTGCGTATTGTCGGAGGCAGCCCGCCATTGACACCTATTACCCATGCGTAATTGATACGACACTACAAAGTTGCTTTGAGGAAAGAGAGCTCCGGTTAATCCGTCAGCCATATTCTTCTCTCTTGCACTAATGAGATTGTGTGCGTTATAATAGCTCCTATAGCATGGTGCCTGTCTGTCAGCCCCTGTCGAATTGGGAGAGGGGAGACAGAGGATTGGCTTGACTGACAGATGGCGTACAAAGGGAGTGGTATAAATAAACTGCTGTGTCTCGAGGACTGACAGGTTTAGAGGTGCTTATTCCTCCACCGACCGTGACCAGGAGCGGACATCAAGAACAGCCAGACACACCGCACTAACACAGCAGCTTTGCCACAGGACGCAGGGGAGAGGGAGAACAAAGAGAGAGCACAAGGATGAGAGAGTGGCATCACGTATGGAGGGAGGAGGGAAGGTAACAGATAAGACTGACAGACAGAAAGGAAGAGTTTGGGTTTCAGGTAAAAAATAAATAAAATAAAGGAGGAAGATAGAAGAAGAGATAGGGAGGGAGGGAAGGGGGAGGGAGGGAGAACTGAGGTAATGCCAGAGTGGGACAGCGTGCGTTAGCAGAAGAAGAGGATTCTCTTTGAAACTCCCCATCTTCATTTCTGCTTCAAATCAAAGGACATGGAGCATCTCTGTCTGAGAGGAGGCAGACATAGAGAAGGAAAGAGAGAGGAAGAGGGTGGAGAGAGAGAAAGACGGAGTGAGAGGATAGAGTTGAGGCGATTGCTTATGGAGGGATAGAATAGATATGCAGATTAACACAGGTGAGAAGTTTTGAAAGTTTAAAAATGTGTGGTGAGAGCAGAGGAGAGGAGAGGAGAGGAGAGGAGAGGAGAGGAGAGGAAAGGAGAGGAGGAGAGGAGGGGAGGATATGAGAGCAGAGGAAAGGAGAGGAGGAGAGGAGGGGAGAGGAGAGGAGAGGAAAGATGCGAATGCCATCGACGAATCTTCATGTCTGATCATCCTCCTCCCTTTTTACATCCCCCTCCCACTCTCCCTCCCTTCCTCTCACTACTGATGTATGTCCATGATACAATCTGCAATCATGGCAATCTGCTGTCTCTGTGAAATAAAAAAGACACCCAACCAAAGAATGTCTCTCGATGAGGGGATGTTGGAGGTTGCGGTTCGGTTAAACACAGAACTGTTGCTGCGTTTGTTTGTTTTTAATATTTTTTTGGTTTCGGCCCGGCCTGACTCACTCTCACCGCCGCACATACTGTACACATCTTTAGATGGGAACAGCCGAGGTGAGCTGAGGTTGAACGTGGGGTATAAATACTGCAGCATCACCGCATCTCCGCAGTGCTCTCAGTCTGAACTGTTGCTGATGGAAAAACCAACACTCTCTATCGCACTCCTTTCCCTTCCCCTACACACACACACACACACACACACACACACACACACACACACACACACACACACACACACACACACATGCATGTTCATTAGGAGAGGCTGCACACCGCATCAAAGTTCAATGTCACGTCACGCCTCATGCATCCCAGTAAGAACCAGCCACCCCCCCCACCTCTCCCATTCCCCCCATCCCCTCCCTCTTCAACTTCACATTTCACGACGTGGTGAACTGCCGTCGACTGTGATCGGGCTGTTTTGTTATGTGACAGCGTATGTGTGGTGCACCGAGGCAGCGTGTTGTGTGGTTAGGAGAGTGTGTGTTCATATGCCGCTCTCCTCACCCAGCCTCATCTCGCTAGTTGCTATGGTAATGAAGCCGACACTATTGCCCATTGTGGAAGTGATCTGGTGGATCATGGGAACCGCTCCCCGACAGACACACTGGGGGCATATTTGTGTGCGTTTTGTTTTTTTACGAGGCCCGGCTACACACTTCGAACATGAAACACACACTAGTCAACGCGCGGGAGAGAGACGGAAGGACACGGCAAAACAGTTAGCGTTTTCTTTGAGTTTTTTTTCTCACAAAGAGGCAGCTTGAAATGCTTTTTTTTTTTTATACCACTATGAAATTGCAGACACCCCCAGCCCACACACTCCTCAAAGCCATCATTCAACTCCCACCCGCCCACCACCCCGATCTGCAGCAAACAGATCCGTATATACACACACACGCACGCAGTCTTCTGTTCAAATAGTGGCAATAGATGTGATATCCCCCCCTCTCTGTGCTTTGGTGTGTGTGTGTGTGTCTGTGTGTGTGTGTGATACGTCTGTGTTAGCAGAGGCGGTGTGCCTTCAGGGCCATATTGAGCAGAGAGCTCACTGCAACGTTTAGATGCTAGAGAACAACCTTCGCTCCTTCTCTCCCTCTTTTTCCCTCTCCGCACTCCCCTCCTCCGTCTATGCCGTCTCTCCGTCGCTCCCCGTCTTTCCGTCCCTCTTTTCTCTCACTCTTCATCTCTCTATCTTTCCATATCTCTCTCTCTTTTCTTCTCTGTCACCCAGAAAAGTGTCCTACTCTCTCTGCATTTAAAAAACAGCACATCCCACTCAGACTTAACAAGGTTTTTCTCTCCTGCCTCCACCGCCTCTCTGTGCCGGATTTTTTTCCTCCACTCCACCACACTCATGCATCCATCCACCCTTCACCTTTTCTCTATTGATTCCACCAAGTGAAAGGCTTTCCTCCATCCACCTATATCTCTGCTGCCGTCACATCGGGTTCTTGCTTTTCTCTTGTGCTATCTCCGTTCTTTTTTCCTCCCCTGTCACTTCCCTCTTTTCTCTGCCCTTATCTTGTCTCTTGGCTTGTCCTTCCCACCCAGCACCTCCCGGATTTTGGCCTTCCGTTTTCCCTCTTTTGTCTCCTCTGTCTCACCACCTCTCTTTCAGTCGAGCCTCATCTCTCTGCTGCTTCACTTTCCCTTCTATATGTTTCGACCACGTGTTCTAGACCTCCTCTATTCCCAATCGGCCTGTTGCACCATGGCCCAGGGAGCACCTCGGTCCCTGGAGAGCCAATCTGCAGAGAGAACAAATATAGCTAACGTGAGCTGTCTGTGTATGTGTGTGAGTGTGTGTGTTTGACATGTGAGTGCATCTGTTATTTCGTATCTGTATATGCTCAGGGATGTGTGTACGTGTCTCTTCACACACTCTCTCTGTGGGACACAGATGTGTAAGGTCATTAACCAATGAAGGATGAAAAGAGGGTCAAGAAATGTTGATCACGCCATGAACGGTGCTGGGGGAACTGTATCTATATATTTTACCTGAAACAAGTGTGTATTTATGCCTCAGCCTTAATGCACTATTTACCTCGTCGAGCTTAAATGGGATTAAATTGGGGATTTCAGGTGAATTGATGCTCAGAAATATAATTCTCTATTCCCTTGCCAAAAATCAATCAACAGCCAGCTTTTGGATTTTTAGCCACAGAAAGAAAAGATCCCCCTCCCATAAGTCTCTCTCGCTCTCTCTCTCTCTCTCTCTCTCTCTCTCTCTCTCCCCCTCTCTCTCTCCCTCTCTCTCTCTCTCTCACTCTCTCTCTCTCTCCCTGCTTTTAATACCCACAATCCCCCTTGGGCTTCGCTTTAGCCCGACATGGCCGAGAACATAATTAATTTCTCAGCTTCTGAATGAAAAGCCTGTTTTCGCCATGCTTCTAATTAATCTAGAATAATAAGGCGTTTCTCAAGTTAGCAGGAATACAGAATGTCTCAGGTTTGGCTCCGTCATACTGCAGGTTCTCCAACCAAACTTTTTTTGAAAACTGTTATTTGTTTTATATATCGCGGCCCGGGCTGCAGATGCGATTCTGGATTTCAAAGCACTGAATTCTCTTAGTCTGTGTGAAGGACACTTTGTTTTGTTGAGCCTAAACATGCCAATATTTCAATTACCTAACATGGTGTACATATGTACTGGCTGGAATAGTATATCTGAACATCTACCTAAGGGGTTGTCACCAAATGTTTAATGAACCCTAAAGATGTCTTTCCTCTAGCACTAGCTGCTGGATGTTAAGCAGTAAATGATCTGTAATTAGAGCGCTTTTCTAGTCCTGATGACCAATTAAACACTCCAGTTTAAGTTTCAAGTGTATCTATGTGAAGCACTTTCCATTGAGAAGGGGCAACTTGGGGTTAAGTATCTTCAACTGCCAACCGTCTGTTAGAGCATGACCGCTCTAACCCTTGAGCCACAGATGCCCTTAGTGCCTTAACTTGTGACTTCACCAAGAAAAATCATCAAAATAATTTTCTCCCATCTCTTTGGTGTTGGCCAATAGCAAAATGTTGACACTCCCATCAGCCTCAGTTGTACTTTACAGTTTGCTAATTAGCAATGTTTAGCATGTTAGCACAAGGCGAGTCACACATTGCTAGGATAGACTCTTAGCCCTGCCGGTCAAAGACAGAATCCTCTGTCCTCACCAGACTTTTAAACACATCCCAGGAGAATGAGTTGCGTTCCTCAGTCAAGGACCCACAGGCGGCCGTCGTCAGCTCTCTGCAGTCACATGAGGAGTCTCTTGGCCTTCACCAGCTCTAACTTGCAACCTCATACACTTTCCTGATAAGCTGCCCTGTCATGTCAGCGAGGTTGAGGCTGTTGGCTGAAGGAAGGAATCGCCGGTCCTCTCAGTCTATTGCTCCCTGAATGTGATCCGTTCAAGGGTAGTCAAGGACAATACGTTGCCCATGAACGGGTCTGTGGGCTGATGTCGTTATCTCTTTAGTCTGTATTACACGTAATTACCACATACAGCTAATTAGGCTTCAGCGCACATCTAAGGTCCTAATAAGATGCCGTTATGATAATTAGCTGGTGGCAAAGTGTTTCTGTGAGTGTGTATGGGTGTCGAAGAGGAGGTGGCCCAGCTTGTCTTATTGCTCCGTGTTATTAGCAGACTTTATTATCTGCCAACGTGCAGTATAATGGATTCGTATCGCTTCACATCTCCGAGATATAATCAGCGCCGTCTTATTGAAATCATTTTCATTTAGCTGTCACCTAAACGTTTAGCCCCAAATTCCAAAGAAGACTTGACACCTAGAATTTCCTGTAACAGAGAGAGAGAAGAAAGATAGACGGCTGTGTTGTCTCGGTGATTTATGGATTTCATAAACCATAACACCCTCCGCTGTCACCTGACAAGCTGAGCGTTCTCAACAATAGAACAGCTTTAGCCCTCCTCATTGTTGCACGGACACACACACAGAAACAGAGGGGTCAGAGCTCCGGTTCTGTCAGCACAGTCTCCCACAGAACTCACGGTAAAACCAATCTGTGTCCCGATTCATTTCACTGATCCCAAGCTTTAGCCCGTGTTTGGAAAAAGGAATTTAGCCCAGCGATTTCTTTCGGTTATCCAATTATACAGAGATACGAGGAAGGCACAATGCAGTTGATGCGTCTGTGCACTGAAGGACCAACAGCCTTGTTATACGTCGAAGAGTGATGCTTTATAAACCTAGCATATGCTGCACTATCCCCAGCCACATCTTATTCTGACAGGGGGAGGCAGCGGCACACAACACACAGCCGTGTACGACGTGTCGGCAGCTAAGAGCTGATTGCTCTGCTGTGAGGAAAGACGTGGCTCTGGAGCGGTGACATACACTTTGTCTACGTCAAAATCGCCAAGTGTCGGCACTGTCAGGTGCTAACGCTGCGAGCGACGCCTCAAACAGCGCGGCGCTTATTTTTAGCTGTTTTTAACCGAGTCCGTAGATGCTTTTTTGTCCTTGTGTTTTTTTTTAGTTGTTGCTTTTTTTTAACGGTTTCAGCATCCTGCCAATTTTACAATCTCTTCTGTTCCCACATCCTCAGGGTAGATGGTAATCCTTTCATAACAACTTGTATACAAACCAATTTGGCAGTTTCAGCAGCGTACCTCCCTCACATAAGAGACCCAGAGGCTAATTCCATCAATGTGTGGGTAGCTATAGCGCTGCCCAGGGATTCAGTCCTCTGCCTTCATGCCCATGACTTTATGGGCAGTTTGTTAATGATGCATTTGGTAATAAACTTTGTCGGATCAGAATTTAGAAAGAGTTTTCATTCCTATGTGACCTTAGGGAAAGGATGGGAGGACGTTGATACACGCAGACATCACCAAGCAGACCAGGCATTTATAGCTTCTTAGCCAATACATTTGTACCTGGCTGGTCTTCAGTAATGAAAAACACTATTGTAATGTCCTTCACTGTCTGTTCTGGACTGCTGAGGCTTAACAGACCATGGCTTATTGTCTCTGTCCTCACTGCTGCTTTTAAGAGGCATCAGTGAGAAATCAATGGGATGATTGTTTGCGATTGTTTAGCTTTAATCTCTTTTTCCCACTCGTCTTATCTCTTTCATTTCCTTTCTTTGTCTCCTCTCACCACCCCCCCGCCAGCCCCTTTCTCTCCGCCGGGCATTGAGACAGCGGTGAAGTTTGATTCCCAGGGGGACGGCATGGGCCGATACAACATCTTCAGCTACCAGCGCTCCGGCGAGCGTTATACTTACATGCCAGTGGGCGAATGGGCAGAGACTCTGACACTGAGCGGTGATCTAATCCACTGGCCAAGAGAAGTGGTGCCCACCTCGCAGTGCAGCGACCCCTGCGAACGTAATGAGATGAAGAAAATGCAGGCAGGTAGGGGACTGAATTTCAATAACGTTCTTTTTCTTTCTGTCATAGCAACGTACCCTATCAAGCATCTGTGCCTTTTGAACAATCTCAAGCTGCCACACTCTGCGGTTCGTATCCCTGTTTCCCAGGTGAGTACTGCTGCTGGATCTGCACGGCCTGTGAGCCTCATGAATACCTGGCTGATGAGTTCACCTGCTCGCCCTGCGCTCCCGGCCAGTGGCCCACTGACGATCTGGCATCCTGTTATGACCTTCCGGAGGACTACATAATGTGGGAAGACGCCTGGGCCATTGGTCCAATTACTATTGCTTGTGTAGGGTGAGTGATGAAAGAGCTGTCGGTGGGATGTCAGTTTGACTGGTCCTGAGAGGTGTGTGTGCGTGTTGGCGTTAAGGGAACTGACTGTCAAGTTTTGGATTTCAGACCTAATAGAAAGACTCTCCATACACATTTAAGGGGTGTGAAGAATTGTATTTTCTAGTCTTTCCGAACCACAAGACAAAAGGTTTAAAGAATGAAGTGAACTGTGATTAATTGTTCAAACACAAGCTGCATGTGTGGTTAGCTAGTTTAAGTAATGCTTTGTTATTGGAGGTAGCAATACATTCAAGACTGACAATCAAAAAGCCTGTTACAACTAAAACATGTGCAGTTTTTTCCTCATGTTTGGAAGCTGGTCCTGGATGGTATTAGAGTTTGAGCCAATGTTTAAAGTCAAAATACATAGGAGGCGTCACTGGAGAATGTGTTAAGAATGAATTTTTTCTAAACTTTTTTTGTGCTTTTTCAAGGGACAATTTTCCAAATATAGTCAATAATGTATGGCTTTGCTCAAAGTTATAAAGTTAACAGCAAACCTTACTTAAATGTGTATCTTCTGTCCCCAGGTTCATGTGCACCGGCATGGTGTTCTGGGTGTTTGTCAGACACAACAACACGCCACTGGTGAAAGCTTCGGGCAGGGAGCTATGTTACATCCTCCTCTCGGGAGTCTTCTTGTCGTACGCCATGACTTTCCTCTTCTTGGCCAAACCCTCTCCCGCCATCTGTGCCCTGCGTCGCCTCGGCCTGGGCACATCCTTTGCTGTCTGCTACTCAGCCCTCCTCACCAAAACCAACAGAATTGCCAGGATTTTCAATGGGGTCAAAGACGGAGCGGGCGCGGTGAGGCCACGCTTCATCAGCCCATCGTCTCAGGTGAGCGACTGCCGCATCATCCTGCATCAATCTGCATCAGCCAAACGGACAGATTGACAGACAGGGGATCTTGATGACTTGAGCTTTTCGCTCTTCTCGTCTTTTTCAGGTGTTCATCTGTCTGAGTCTAATCTCCGTCCAGTTGGTGATGGTCACAGTGTGGCTGCTGCTGGAGGTTCCCGGGACACGGCGCTTCACTTTGCCTGAGCGGCGGCAAACTGTCATCCTCAAGTGTAATGTTCGAGACTCCAGTATGCTGCTGTCACTGGGATATGACGTGCTCCTGGTCATCCTGTGTACTGTGTAAGTGGGTCATAGCTGCTTCGACCACTTGTTTTGGGCCCGTTACTCTTTGTGTAGAGAAAACTGGAAACATATTTTTCATTTTTCCATAGCCAAATTTGTCTAGATTAGGTATTAATTGTGTTTTGTTTCCTGAAGTTCTTTAATCAAAAAACATGATTCTCTCTCTGTAGGTATGCCTTCAAGACCAGGAAGTGCCCAGAGAACTTCAATGAGGCCAAGTTTATTGGGTTCACCATGTACACCACCTGTATCATATGGCTGGCCTTTCTTCCCATCTTTTATGTTACATCAAGCGACTACAGGGTATCTTGAACACACACACACACACACACACACACACAAGAAAAACACACTTGTTTCTGTGTGCTACAGTGATGAAAAGATAGAAACCACTCTCATGTCTGTAGATTCTATATGAAGCTACTTGTAGTAGCTGATTAACTTAGCTTAGCAAAAAAGCTGGAAACTAGATCAGTTATTCCTAAAAGAGAGTAATGACCCACAGCACTTGATCATAGAGGTTCAGAACGTAGAGGGAACTAAGCTTTGCCTTGCAGCTTAGTTCCCTCTTCACCACAACAGTCCAGTACAACATTTCTGCTCATGCTGCAACAACCTTATGGTCAAGGGCTCTGGCTGCTGCTGGGTTTACTGGGCAGGCCCAACTGGGAGGGGGGGGTGATCCAGGGGTAGACTCAGAACTTACTGGAGGGACCACATATTCCATCTGACCTGGGAATGCCTCAGGACCCCCCAAGAGGAGCTGGAAAAGCAGGGCTGGGAAAAAATCGATGTCTGGAACACTTAGCTTAGAGACTTGATCTAGGAAAAGTGGAAGGAAATGGATGGATGGATAGATGGATGGAGGCTGATTAGAAAATCTATTATCTAGGATATTCTAATTGGCCTGAGACTGGGATCAATCTCCTCTAACTTTTCACAAGAAAACATAAATGTACTGAATGTCCAATTTCTCCATTATTACTGACATTCTGGGTGGAGTTGCTGGAATCGGACTGTGTGGGCGATTTTTCGTCTCGTCAACACTGATTACTACCAGAACACAGGTCACAGGATAGACTGCACACAGGTGGTGAGGAGACTGAGAACTAGTTCTAATCCTGCTGGCAAATGTCAGTGCTGGGACAACAAAAAGACAGGCTGTCAAAGTGCTGACACATGTTCAGCTTTAACAGGAAAGAAGGAGCGAGCGTTCACCCGATCCATACAAATCTTAAGTTTTACACACATACCTGAAGCGCACGCTTCCACAAACACACACACACACACACATAAGCAGAAGCAGTGTATCAAAGGGCGTTAGAGAAGAGTGCTGATGCCAGGGCTGCTCATTTGATCCCCCAACACCCCCCCCTCTGACACACACACACACACACACACACAGACACACACACACCAACCCTTCTCTCCCTCTCTCCCACTCTCTCTCTCTCTCTCTCTCTGGAACTAAGCATTTCTTTGGCCTTGTAATCTGACTTTAAGATTAGTCAGGTAGAAGCATAACATCACAAGCATGGACAACCACGCGCATACAGACACATACACACATGCGCACACACACACACATATTCAGAGGAGATGTCGATGTCAATTACTAATATATGTCTTTGTACAGTACCGTGATTTACCGTGAGTTGCTGTTACACCTCTGAAACCAAATGTGATACTTAAGCCTGAAACATGCTTCTGCGACTGCGTCTGCGTCTTTTCACGCCGCTGTGGCGCAAGACTCGTTGTCATTCATGCTTCCCCAACCGTTGCGCGTCTTACAAAGCAATTCCGCGCCAGAACACTAGGCGGAGTAATGCTTTTTGTCGAAGACGACCTGAGAGACGCCTTCTTTGTGGGTGTGGCAATCGTTGTTGACTGTTTATTTACCTTCTACCAGTCGTGTTCTCCATTACAAACACACGGTGAACCATGGCAGAGAGTGTATTCACGATTCCAACCGAACAACAATTGTGCACTCCTCGACCGGCAGACCGACGTTAGCCGAGATCTCCTTCCACGAATTGGAAGCCATCTCAGTGTCCTTGTACTCGGACATCGACGGGTTGTAAAGGTGCTCATATTTTCGGACCTCTTCCGACAGGAGTTTATCCCGGTTGTCCATTCTTCTTTTTAAAATCTTCCGTTGTTTCTGCCTGTATTATGGGGCATGAAACCGGAAATGCAGCTCCAGAAGGGATGTAGAGCAGACCAATCACAGCCTTGCGGGCTGAGTGAGCTTGCGGAGCTTTGCCGTAAATTTTAGAAAAGTGGGGCGACGCCCGTCAGCACGTAAGAAGGGATACATAAGCACGTAAGGGACCCGGAAGGGTCCCTTGCGCTTACGGGCCCGTGAAAACGCAGAAGCATGTTTCAGGCTTTATACTGCAGCCACACAAAGTTAAACTCAGTAATGATTTACGGCAACTTGTAAGGGACATTCAGCCTGCGTGTTTCTTTTGAATGTGGAGGACAAAGTTCTTCTAAGAGAGACAATAAAGACTGATCCTAACCTAAGGATAGGGAACGCACAAGTTTGTATTCAGCATTGATTTTGTACAATAAATCAGTTTGAGATGCCGCTGAGTTTCTGTTGGCCCGAGACTCGTATTGATTTCAGCTGTAATTGTTATCCTCTGGACTGCTGCAGAGTAACAGTCTAACAATACAGAGTTACACTCTTGTTGGCTCTGTCTGCGCAGGGATCAGTTGATTACTTTAGGCATTTCTATGCTCAGTGTTTAGTCGATCAAAGTGGCTTCGATTTATCGTTGCTTTATTCTCTGCGAGGCACTTTGTAATACTCGCTCAAAAAGTGACTCGGAAGAATGTTCATTATTACAGATTATTAAATCAGATTAGCTCTTAACAGCAATTACTTTGTTCTACATTAGCATACGATTTATCCATCAAGGTCTGACAACTAATTACTGTGTCCCCCGTGTCCCCGTCTCTCCTCCGCAGGTCCAGACCACCACGATGTGTATCTCCGTCAGCCTGAGTGGCTTCGTGGTCCTGGGCTGTATGTTTGCACCGAAAGTCCATATCATCATGTTCCAGCCCCAGAAGAATGTGACCAGCCACAGGCTTAACCTCAATCGCTTCAGTGTCAGCGGTGCTGCCACCACATACGCATCTCACGGTAAGTTACACGCGGTTACCTCATTTTTAAAGAGACAGGGTTTTTACAGCAGCACTCTCTTGCTGTCTGTTATATTATGCGTCTGTCCAATGAGCTGGATTCACCGTTCGATATCCAGCACAGCACACTGCCCCGTGTTCCTCCACAGGGAATACAAAACCTTGAATTTTAAACTATGTAGCAGTTTCTGTATGTTTTTGTATTTTCTTCCATCGAACAAAATACAAAATAATACAAACACATGTAAGATGTTTGATACCACTGTGACCAGATCTAATTATTTACAATAATAAAAGTGTTAATATTATAATTGTGCTAATTCATCGTTAGGAACATATATAAGTGTATTAAAAAAATAAAAAAGATTAGTAAAACGTTTAAAAGCACTTAAATTAAAGACTTAATGTCTATGAAAATAATAAAATAACTAGAAACAATATTAACTATAAACTCTGAACCCAGATTGTGCATGTAACACAGTCTGTGCCCATTTATCATTATTAGGGTAATTTGATTTTTATATCCTCCAGTGGCGGGAGACATATTATGTTTCCAGGTTATCTGTCTGTGCCTCCAGGGAATTTCATTAAACCTGACTCAAACATTCGCTTGGACTCAAGGATGACCTGTTTGGACATTGGTGATCAAAGGTCAAAGGTCACTGTGACCTTTACACAATCACAGTCAACATGTGGGTGCGTTATCTATAGAACGCCTCGAGAGAAGCTGTTCACATTTGGCAC
Source organism: Pleuronectes platessa (assembly GCF_947347685.1). Classification (NCBI taxonomy): domain Eukaryota; kingdom Metazoa; phylum Chordata; class Actinopteri; order Pleuronectiformes; family Pleuronectidae; genus Pleuronectes; species Pleuronectes platessa. Next base: position 11,416,724 of record NC_070632.1, on the reverse strand, counting down.
AAATGTTCACTTAGACTCACGGTTTTATTGATTAGATTTGGGTCCTGGTGACCTCATACGGGTCTGTAAAAAAGAGTGAAACTGCACTCGTTGGCGGTGGCATACAACACCAGGGCGGTACTTTTTTGGAGTATATATTTACTAACTAGATTTCAGAACAGGCTTTCTATACTGTAGCTTATAAATGTAATGGTAGTATGTGTTAAAGGTATTATCCTCTCCTTGCTAATCCTTGACTAATTTTATGACTATTTATATGAACAAATCTAAGTTCAAAGTCTAAGAAATGCTTTTTGTCTGTCCTCCTGTGTAACACTCCTTACTCCCTTGTCTCTGCAGCTCCTGTCAGTGCCCACTTCGTCCCCACCGTGTGCAACGGGAGAGAAATCGTCGACTCCACCACTTCCTCCCTGTGACCACGTACAGTCCACTTTCCGAATCTGCCCCTGCGACTGTTAGCCAATCCACGAACATCGTCCCCTCCAACCTTTCTTCCCCCACCTCCCACACACACAAACACTCTACACACTGCGTACACAAAAACAGGCATATGTACACATACACACAAATACACACACACACAAACGCACACAAAAAACAACCTTCCTTGTGGACTAGAACTGTATTGTTTCACAAATGTAGAAAGTGTGTAAGTATAATTAAATTATTTTCTAGGGATGTACATACATGGAATCGATTGTTGTAAGTAGAGAAACAAAAGAACAAAAAAAGTTTTTAGGAGGAAATTTTTGGAGCCTTTCTTTTTGATAGCTTTGTTATGATGCTGTGTAAATAGACATGCACTTCATCATGGTAGGAGGGGGTGTGTCCCTCGGTCTGGACGCACATTCGTGGCTCTGCTTGCCTCACCTGCAATACCCCACTGACTTTTTATTCTCATGCTTTTTTGTAGGTCTCATTGTAATAATTCGTATGCATTTCTATTTGTGTATCTTTACATTTGTATATTATACTACTGATGGTTCGAACAGCACAATGTTGACAGTCCTGTAACCCTAGAGTGAATGTGCACACAAGCTGAACTGGATAGAGAATAACGCCTGAAACGAGCATGTCCCCAAAAAAAAAAAAAAATACATCCAACCCATCGACATACTGTTCCAGAACCCGATTTTTAGTTTGAGAATTTGCCTTTTTCACATCTCGATATATATACGATTTCCATCCTAGATCTGTGTAAAGAACTCATTGTGGATGTTTTTGCAGGAAAGTAGGTTTGGCTTTTTGATACAAATGTCATTTTGTTTTATATTTCTGATCATGGAATCCCTTTATCTAAATGGCCATAGTTCCAGACATGTGTTCACCAAAGCAACGCCATGTGTGTTTCGGTAATGGATCACTAATAATAACTAATAGCAGGGATGATAAGTAAATCATTCCTTTTAGCCTCAGAGCTTTCAAGGCTTCGCTGCGATCGCTCTGTCATCCAAAACAAACGGGCGTCCCCCTCTCAGTCATTATGATTTTGTAATCAAGTGAGTCAAACAGTAATGGAAGGATGAAACCGGCTGCTTTGCTGAACACATGTCGATTTTTTCCGACTACAGGGGAGTGGTAGCTTCTGTTTTTTGTGCCCCACAGATATGGTGATGTTTTGAATATGGCTATGTGCCTTAATGTATCTTAATAGCGCTCCAGGCAGAGGTTGTAGGACCTCAGTTTTACATTACCAGCTGCAAATCCTGAGTTTGGCAATTTGTAAGAGTGACCTCAGTATTAGAGTACATGTGTCAGGGCAACGCTTAGTTAGTTCTATTCCCTATATCTCAAGCCTTCTGCCATTGATTGTTTACCTGAAGTGTTAAAACGGTGACTTCAGTTCAGATGACTTTCTCTGCCCAACCTTCTTTCTCCAGCGTGAGATAAAAAAAAAAGAAATCAGACCCCACCAACGCAGCGACTTTACGTTTTTACAGCTTAGCGGCTCCAACAAAAGCAGGAAGGGGGAAGAGAAGCTAATACCCCATTATGATGAAGTCACTGACTCGTCGACGTACTGAAGTGTGCAGTTTACATGCCTGTGTTAAATGTGTTGACGTTGAGAGGCACAGCGGAGCAGCTGGCCCCGGCGGTCCCAGAGAGCCTCGCAGGAGGAAGCAGAGCACACAGTGTCAGCTGCCAGCACATCCCAGCTAACGAAAAGGATGCTTGAGCAGAATTCATATGCATAACATACTAACACTTATCAAAACACCTTCATCAATCAAACTCTGCGTTTGTGGCTGGAAATGTGACAGACTCTCTTATGAGGTGTGGGGGGGGGGGGGGGGGGGGGGGGGGGGGGGAAACGACAATGGCACACATGAATTAAAGTTGTTCTAAGAACATTTAAATAGCCTGAATTAGCCTGAACTAAACTAATTTAGTTTTACAGCATATTTAATTTTTACGGTTTGGCCTCACGCAGGAATTTATTGCATCTAGGGTGGTAGTAAATTATTGTTAAAGCTGATCTTAAATGATGACATACTATAATATGCTGTCGAAAATAAAGTGTGACTGTTAAACTTGATATTTCTAACAAACAAAAAAAACGTGATCAGAATCACTTCTTTGCTTCCCCGAGAAGAGTACTTTTAAAAAATTCATGTTCAAATTCGTGCAATAGGCAGAAGAAGAACTGTTGAACATTCGGTTCCTGACCCATCTCCACCTTTGCACAGCCGGACGCCCAACTACACCCTGTGAATATCACACTGAATGATTGATTGAGAGGTTTTTTAGCGGATGCACCAAGACGAGCCGACCTACATCAGGGGCTCATGCGTTCGGTGCAGAGAGCAGGGAGATAGAGAGAGCGATGTGGCAGAGCTGCTGCTGCTGCTGCTGCTGCTGGATTATGCAAAGCACTCCCACAGCCCAGAAGTCACAGCGTTTCTGTGGAAGCTCAAAGCATCTCAGAGATTCAGCCTTTGTTAGCAGAAGGCTCAGCCATTCACTCAGTGGTCCTGCTCCCACAAGATACACCCCGCATGGCAGGTTGCTACGGACAACCACCGCCACATCCGCTGCTGGAATGTGTGTTTGTCTGCACGGACGGGAGGAGGGGTGAGGAGGGGGCGAAAGAAGAAGAAGAAGAAGAAGAAGCGGAATATAAAGAGGAGAACCGGGGTAGCTGGTTCTGATTCAAATTGGCAGTGACCGGTGAGATTTGGCTCGGTCCGGCCCAGCACTCTACTCCCGGCTTTTAATGGCCACACAAATAGAGCACTTAACCCCGATTCTCTCCTCGCTCGGTCCAGGGACTAGTCTCGGACAACAGTCTCACACTCTTCCTCTGACCCTCGCCTTCTCAGTCCATCTCAACCCTTTAGCCCCCCCCGCCATCTTTGTCCGCCTCATCTCCCCTCTGTGTGTGAAACTTGCTGCCGAGTCGCTCTCAGCCAGGACCACCTATAGCCGTGCCAACAGATTGGTAGCCCACACTGAAGCGCTCAGATCTGCGAGCCCACTCCAGCACATGCCAACGAGTCGGCCTTGAGGAGGGTGGAAAAGGGGATGTAGGAAAAGAGGCTCTGCAAAAAATCTGCAAAGGAAAATAAATATATCACCTTGCTCACTGCAATTACAGCATCATATCATGCACCCACTAGCTATATCTGCAGGCTTCCTTAATTGGATTTACTCATGAATCTCCCTTTCAACCAGCAAAACATCGACTGCGGACATTGTTCCTCTATTCACCCGCTGCCAACTGCCATGTGCTCTACAAAGGTCTCTGTGCTGTAGCGCCCCCCCCCCCCCCCCCCCCCCCCCCCGCTATATAACAGAATGTGTCCTCGGCCTCTGGGGCCTCGAAATGAGACAAGACCTCTGCGGCGAAACGGAACTGGGGCCGAGCTGAACTCTGGAACTGGCGAGACACAAAGCAATAGTCCCGTGTTTACGATTACGTGCAATAACGAGGCTGTGATGACATCATAATAAACAACAACAAGCAAACAGCGTGGTGTTGTCTGCTCGTCCTTCTGTCTCGGATCTGTCCCGCTGCTCGTGTGTGTCAATAACTTGCAGCTACAAATCTGAATGTTAAATGCACATGCAGATAGACCTGTCTCCTCAGCAACATTATCGGGCCGTCACTACCACTTTCACACAAACACACACACACACACACACACACACACACACGCACACACACACACGCACACACACACACGCACACACACACACGCACACGCACACACACACGCACACACACACGCACACACACACGCACACAGGCTCTATTCATAGTGTGTTTTGGCAAATGTAAAAAGTATCTAACACTCTTGCCTAATCTGTTCCCTGAGTGATGGCACTCCAATTAAACCATTTGGTGGAGTGCTCCCTGCCGTAAGACAATGCACTCCAGTGTGTAAGCCCAGTCTCTCGAAGAAAGAGAGACTGAAAGAAAGAAAGAAAGAAAGATAGAAAGAAAAAGACAAAGAGGGAAAGAAAAGAGAAAGGCAGCTAAAGATAGGACAGCGTCTGTCCCTAGTTTTCTCTCCTGTGCTGCCTTGAGAGTGGATTAATGTGGAGACCAAAGGGCATTACGAGTGGTTAGAAAGGATTCCACGCTGCATCATAATGTCTTTACTTATTACTTTTGCAGAGCTGGATGTTGCCTCTTGTCTTGTAGCCTGTTATTGATCGCCCTCTGGTGGTAAGAGAACAAACTTAATACCCTTCTGGTAAATCCATCTATCCATCCATTATGTATACTGCTTATCCTTCGAGGGTGCGAGGAGGGGGTCTCTCCATCACAGGGCTGACACACAGAGACAGTCTGTGTTGCACACGCAGTAAACTTCGTCTCCATTAAGAATGGGTAGCACCTGGCTGCATGCTGAACAGATCAGCTGCAGGTTAGTTTGCACATTCTCGTATTCATAATTGCTCCTTGCAAGACAGGGGGGAAATAAAGGGTGGAAGAAATCAAACTCGACAATGGGATTAAACAATGCAAGACGTTGAATGTCTCTGTTGTCTACTGCCCTCTACAGGAGAGCACGGGAAGTGAAGGGGGAAAGCTAAGGAAGGCTTTAAACGTATGTAAGTAATGTAAAGAATGTGTCGTTGTGAATTGGAAAAAAATACCAACAAAAATGACTCCCAGTGTCTTTAAGATAAGATAAAACACCATGAGGGAGTAAAAGGAATAATATATAGTATATATATATATATATAGCAATATACATACAATGTGGCCTGAATATACACAGTGAAACAGGATAAATTAATGTTTTGATTGAAGGAAATGTGTTAGAAGTTTAGTTTTCCCCCAAATCTAATTCTTCAAGATATGAAAACATTTAAAAGCTTTGATGTGATGAGAAAACCTGAAATTGAATGCAACCCAGCAACCCTCGAAGGATTAGAGTTATAGATAATGTGTGGATGTGCCCCATCAAACTAATATTAATATGCTTTTTAAACCATAATCATGTGTTTGCTTTTTAGGTCTGAGGTCCTTTCAAATACAATAAAGCCAGAGCTGCTGGAGTAACCACTGTTCTGATCACTTTGCATTTAATACATCGTGTTAAACTAAACGTCTGTGACCTCAGCTTGTAGGACATCATGTCAGTGACACAATATCACAGCTCTTATATCGAGGCAGGTCACACCTCCACAGTTTGATGAAATACTTTTGCAAACTAAGTGACAGCAGCCTTTGAATCATTGAATGGTTTCAGGCCTTGCAAATGTTCACAGGGAAATAAATGTGTTCAAGTGGAGAGGTCATTCACAACTGAAAACCTGAAGTTGGTCAGGAAGAACTTAACTCTCACAGCTGGAAATATGTGACACTGTATCAGTCGCTGAATCACTGTTGACTAATAACTGCACCACAGACAACTGATGACACCATGATAACTACGTATGCTGAAATTATATTACTGTGGAACCAGTGGAATTGGGCTTTTTCCCTAATTAAAAAAAAATATCATTAAAAGAAAAACTAAAAATTTAATATATAAATTGGGAGATAAGAAATCTTATTACAAGACAAGAATCTCATCAATTATTTTGCGCTTGCTATTTGCGTTGTAACCCAAATGATTTAAAGCAGTTATAGATTTCGCAAAAGCAACAGGTGGAATAGGAATGAACCAAACTGGGGCAACTTATACACAAATACATTATTTATTCGACACACATTGATAATCAACACAAACAACGTCTTCTTCCTTTTCCGTTGGCCGGCAGATCTTAGTGCAGTGACTTCGAAAACCAAAGAGTGAGCGCGAATGAGAAGATATAGGCTTTTATTGACAAAATATATCAGTCTGTGTAAATGTCGATGGGAGATGAACACACACACAAACGCACACTAACCACGGTGACCCTGATGATGCACCGTGGCTGTCGAAAGAAATATCAGATACTACACAGACTGAAATAAATAAACTTCTCATATAGGTCCTTGTTTCACCCTGAGCTCTTCTATCGGCCTCTCTGACATCAGTTTGAATCAGGAGCGTCTATCGCTCACGCCTGCTTCACAGTACTATGCTTCCAGTCGGACGGCTCAGTCATACTAAGCGTTAAGGCCAGCGTGTTGGTGCGACTCCTCTGAACCTGGCTCTGGGTACCTGCCTGGCGTGTGTGTGGGTGTGGGTGTGTGTGTAGTTTGTTTGAGACACACGGTTGGTATTCCAGGTACCAAAGCTCATAAAGGGGGAGGTTGGTTAAAGGGTCCATCAGTGGAAAGTCTCCCGAGGGTCTGGTCTCGTCCCTCACTCCCGCCCACTTTGCCGCCACCCTAGCTCCACACCAGGGCTTTAGAGTGAGACGAGTTCAGCTGCACGTTTTCGTACTTCTCACCATTTCCCTGGAATCAGAAACAAACACTTGTTTTGCCGCAGTTTGAAAGATTTTCTCCGTATAGTGTAAAAGCAAAATGACGCGGCGACTCTCACCTTGGAGGCTATGGCTTTGAGTTTGCCGAGCAGAGAGGGCTTTGTGTAGACGACTTCATCGTCCATGTCGCCCTCGTTCTCTCCCTCCATCACGGCACAGCTGTCGGCTCCTGGCATGTCACACTCCTTATTGGCAGAAATCACCAGCCGGGAGTACTTATACTCCAGCCTAGCAAAGACACAAGTGACAAACTCAGTACAGTGGGAAAATACAAGAAGAGGACAGATTTGAACAAAAATTGGAATGAGGGACGGGATCAAACAACAAAAAGTTTGACGGAAGGAAAGGAGAGATGGGTGGAGAAGAGAGGAGAGGAAAGAAAATACTTAGAAGGTACAAGTAAGGACAGAGAAGAAGACAATGAGTAATGAAGAAAAGGAAAATAAGACAAAAGTAGGGACAGAGTAAAATCACAGGGAGAGGGGAGGACAAGGAAAAGAAGGGAAGACACCGACATAAGAACAGAGAGGTGATTATGGAAGACAAAAGTAAGGGACACAAAAGAAAGGGAGTAAGGGGGGACACAACAGGAGGAAAAGATGTGGAAAGCAGAAGAGAGGGAACAGGTAAGGAAGTGAAGTGGATAAATGAAGGGGGAGAATAAGATGGAAGAAGGGCGAGGTCGCACGGAGGAGGAGCTACCGTTTGTTCTTCTTCCAGAAGTAGCAGGTGAGGGAGACGAGCAGCACCGCGGTGAAGGCTCCCACGCCGGCACCGAGCCGAATCCAGAACTCCACACCTTCACACGGCAGCGTCCTCTTATCAGGCAGGCTCACACCTCCCATGCACAGCTTGGGTTCAGTCCACACAGACAGCAGGTCCTGAGGATAAACACACACACGTATGGTACAAAGTCAGAATGTGACAGATCATGTTCTCTCATTTTGAATCGAATGGGCTTCACGAGATAACCTCAAGTCCACACACACACACACCTGGTTTCCTCCCTTGCACGCTCCTTCTATCTGATGGTAATCTCTGGCCGTGCATGTTGGACACGCCCCCGAGCTCTCCCATAGGAAGTGGAAGGTGCAGCCGTCACATGTTCCTGCGGGGCACTGGCTGGAACAAGCAAACGCAGAGTTTTGTCACTTCTACGCCACGTCGCAGAGTGGAGGAAGGTTACGTTTGTTGAACTGGAGAAACGGTGATGGAGATGTACCTGGAAACGGACAGCTCTCCTTTAGTGCTCCTCTCTGGGTTACAGCGGAGTGTCAGCACCGCACTCCGACCGGACTCACAAGAAGAGGTCGCCTCCAAGGACCTTATGAAAAACAAAATACACACATAAGAGAAAGAACCTCAGAGCACGGATATTGTTTTACACTGAAAGAAAAGGCTGAACCGAAGCCGTTACCTGTAGTAGAAGTTGATATCGGGGACTTTCTTCGCTTTCTGGGGGTACAGGTCTGGTCTCGCCCTTATTCCATCGAGTGTATCATCTACTGTTGCTCCTGTTGCAAAAAGGCACAATTGACCCATAAGTCTTGACCATAAGCCCCCCCCCCGCACCCCCCCCAAAAGATATAGGGCTGTCATATTCATATAAATGCGATAACTTAGAAACATCCCAAACATTTAATCTACCCAAACTTTGGCCCTGCGAGGCCCTCGACGCATTGAAATACTGGATGGCGTTATGAGCTATGTTTCAACCATAATTGTGGATCATTAAAGATCTCTTACATGTTATAAATATTCTTCTTTCTCTTTTGCCTCATCTCCTCTGTATCATTTATCTGACACTAAGTGACAGCAGTGTAAAATATACCAGTTTCAGCTTTCTACAGGGACAATGAATGCAGATTACATTAACGCCGGCACCGCGGGACCCCAAACTAACCGAGGAAGGTGTCGGCCAGGTTAATGGACTGAGAGGAGAGCGCTGTGTGGAAACCTCGTCCGCTCGCTGGGATTAGAGTCGACTGACAGATGAAGGTCTTGACAGCATTGGCTCCTTCACCTTTCTCCCTCTGGTAGTCAGTGATGGATAGGTCTGTTACGTTGTCTGTGCACACCGCCAGCTGACCCTGAAATAATAAAGAGCAGAGAGTGATGCATCTACACACAAACCTTTGAAAAGGCAGGGTTTTCTATGAGTGTGTGTGTGTGTGTGTGTGTGTGTGTGTGTGTGTGTGTGTGTGTGTGTGTGTGTGTGTGTGTGTGTGTGTGTGTGTTTCACACCTGTCCTCCACACAGGCTGATATTGAACTGGTGGAAGTACTTGGTTCCTTTGGAGGTGAAGCTGGGACCGTTCATCAGAGACCCCACGGATCCGAGGAGGCTGAGGTCAAAGGTCAGCGTGACGTTTCCCTCTGTGTGGCTGAAGTGACAGTCACTGTAACACAAACTGTGGTCCTGGGAAAACACACAAACTCAGGTAAATATGGTTGTGCCATATAAATAATACGTTTTAAGAAAAGCTTGATCTCTTTCCGGGCGTCAGCCACTAACCTTGTCACTCTTGCTGGCTGGGCCGCAGGGTTTGCAGGCATCGGGGCCCGGCGTGGCGTGAGAGACGAGGTGCGTGTTAGGTGGACACTCCGTGCACTGGCTGCTGCGTGTGTCTATGTAATGTCCAGGTGGGCACGGCACACAGGTGGAGCTGGACGGTTGAGTGCTGAGCGCACAAGCCCGACACCCAGAGGACCCCCCATCCACTGCGTTACTCACCGAGATGGAGTAGATGCGCGCCACGTCGTTGACGTACCGACGGGCCTGAAACAAACAGAATTGACTAGAATGGCATTCGGTAGAGCGCACACCTCTTCTAACAGTCCCTTTAGATTCAATCAAACCAGATTACACGTACTCGTAGGCAGCAGTTCCCTAAATGGGACACATTTTTTCATCTATATTCGTGTAGCATTTTCTGGGAATAAAAAAAAAATCCTATTTCACAATTGCCTGGATCCTTCTTTTGTCCGGATCCTCGCAAAAACGTATTAGGTTCTTTCTTGGCCCCATCCAAGTCTAATAGAAGTCTGTTCTGCGTTGTTTTGCCCAAACCAACAGACAGGAGTGAAAACAGCGATAATTAACGTGTGTGTGCTGTTAAAAGGCGTAGTGGAGTTCAGAGAGGTGGATAAAGAGGGACCTATGTTTTCCAAAAGTTTTTACCCGAACACATGAGTGATCACAACATAGAGTAGTTGTACTCGATCGACAGTTAATTGCGGATGAGCCCTCACGTTAGCATTTAAAGGCGATTGGTTAAACATACAAGGTTTCGTGAGGAACGAGCCTCAGCGGCTGTGATTTACATGCGATACTGTATTTTTCTGTATTATTCACTGAAAACACATTCCTGCAAAACAGTTGATTTAAGTGGGAGCAAGTCAATATCCCAAGCTTCTACAACCAGTGAAGTCAAAAGTGTGTGGACTGAAAGCCCCACCACATAAAAACATCTATTCAGTTTTTGTATTTTTTCTTCATTGTTCTGCAGGGTACTGTGTGAGCACAGCGATAAAAACGAGTTTGTTTGATTTGTAGTTCAGTTTCACCACCGCCTCAGAAAGGATCTTAATGAGCAAACAGAAGGGTGTGTCTGGTGTACCGAGTGTGGAGCCGATTTACAGGACTGAGTGAGGAAGATAAAACTGACGGGAACTTTTTCAGACCTTTGTGGATTCTGGACCCAAGACAACAAACACCAGACCAGGTCTCCTTATCTAAAGAGTGGCAGAAAATACTTTCCTGACCTCAATGGATACGACCAGCTACAGGGACAATAACATGTCTTCTGCTGCTCATGACTCTTAGCTATTTAATAAGGTCACTGTAAATGTTTATGACTGTTTCCAAGGAGATAACTTTTCATTTGTGTTTGTTAGGATTAATAAAAAACTACTGAACCATATGTTTTTTCCACGGAGCACTTTTCTTCCTTTATGTTTTTATGCATCAATTGTTTTTAATTTAATTTAATTTCTTTTTCCATTTCTTTTAAATATCATTTAAAAATGTACTCTGTCTTATTTTTAATTTCATTTTAACATGTTTATCTTTACAAATTAAGTATATTATTATTATTGTTATTATTATTATGTACACACTTGTGAACATTTGGACTGTGAGGCTTTCTTTATGTAAGGACTGAGTCATTGTTCCTTACTAAGAAGAAGAAAATGATGGATCAAGATTCCTGACAGTGTGATTATAGTAAAACATGATAACAATAAATATCCTACATTGAAGATAGTTGAAAGCAGTGTCATATCTGAGTTTACTCATGCTTACATCTGCAGGCTGGTTAGTCCTCTGGAAAGCCCACGTGTAGGAAACCGGAGCGTTCTTGGTCATGACGTATGTGTACGTCTGTCTCGTCTTGGTTTTCTCCCATGACTCCACCACAGTGGTACTCTTCCTGTTTACATCCTAGAAGATATACAATAATAAATATATACTGTGTATGGTCATATTATTATGTATTAGGCAGCAAACACTCGACAGGGGCAGTTCTCACCATCATGAAGTAGAGCTCACAATCGGCCGCACACAGAGTTTCAAACTCAAATGTGATGCGACCGAACTCTGTCCCCGAATGGCTGGATATTGCAGTAGGAAGCCTGACACAGGAAGTAAATAGAGACAAGTGGGAATTAGTCCGTCAGAGAGCAAGAGTGACCAAAAGAGATGGAGACTGAAAAACACAAAATGACTGTTTACTTGAAGCCAGGAACGTGGATGTTGAGGATGAGGTAATCGTTATCCGAGCTTCCTGCTCCACTCTGGATGTAATCACCTGCCACCTCCCAGCCTAAAGGACAGATCCACATCACCCATATATTTCAAAACGTATCTTAAGTTCATGGACGTGGGAAATATTAATCTTCATTGCTGAGAGTTGGGAGAGAAGTTTGATACCACTGGAATACCCTACCACTAGCATCCAGTTGGTTTAGTTTACCTAAGAACAAAGACTGGAGAGAGAGAGAGAGCTACAAACCTAAAAAAGGGTACAGATTATTTATAATGGATGGATTTTTAAGATGTAAGTAATATGTGAGGTTTAAAATCTGATCCTCCCTTAAGATCACACACGTATGATTCTTCTTCTAAAGTTTGACTAATTTGGCTGAAAATAGGACGAGTGAAGAAAACTGGCCGCTGATGGAGGCTTTATATTTACTGCACAGAAACACGAGTGGTGTATTGATCTTCTCATCCAACTCTTGGCAGGGAAGCAAATAAATATACTGCCGAAAAAGTTTTACTTTTCCTTTGAGATTAAAGACAAGGAGGTAAAGAAAGAATACTGTAACTTGCCAAAATAAATAACAAACACCCACCATTCATACTGTCACATTTGGAGTTGCCCACGTTAAAACAGGAGGTCTTCATGTTCGCAGGAAGAATATTCCACCATTTATACTCGTAGCCCAAGGTGGGCTCGGTGCCTGCTGGACACTGCTTACACGCTGTGGATGGACACCAATAAAAACATAATTAGGGGAAAGTTGCACAGAGAAAATGACAAAAGTTAAGTTGAACAAAGCTAGGCAGACAAATTTGGGTTTACGTTGCAGTCCGTCAGAGTAGGTCCCGGGCGGGCAGGGGGAGCAGGTGGCTGTGTCATTGTTATAGAAACCAGGGTTGCAGGGGGGGCAGGGCTCCGGTTCTCCGCCGGGAGGCAACGTCTCGGCTCCGCTCACACCCTCCAGACAGATCTGAGGCTCAATCCACTTATATATGACCTGCGTCTGGAATCACACAGAGATGGAAGGTGACGGGAAAGGATGGAAAGTGTGATTATGCGATCGCAGAAGCAGACTCCTCCGAGTGGGTCAACCGAACGTGGCCTCCTTTCTCTCACCTTGCCGTCGTGGTCACATGCTGTGTGGATCTGGAAAAAGTCCTTGACGGAACACGGAGGTCTGTTCTTACACACGGCCGATCCCTCAGCTTAGAAAGAAACATTGACAACTTAGAAATAAATCCCACTAATACTGCAGCGCTTATAATAATAAACATTAGGCCTTTGTCAAAGACATCGAGCTGAATCGTCAACAAACAAGTTTCAAAGTGAAATAGAGAACAATTCAGTTCTATCTGAAAGACGGCAGGGTCAAGCAAACAACTGTGTGACAAGGGATGTGAATACAAATGGAGAAGATAAGAAGAACAGAAATAATTATTTGCTCTTTTCTGCAGTGAGGCACAGATCATGCAATATGCATAAAGAGGTGAGCTGGATTAAATATGTAACATGTTTAGAAGACTCGAGCCGTTTCCAGCATCCTCGCAGTCACTTGGCAATGATATTACGAAAGAGGAGATAAATTCACAGGATTATATGAGAGAATACGAAGATACTCAGATTGAAGTCGTGACCTGGGGGGGGGGGAATTATAATAACAACAAAGACCATCTATGACCTTGTATCATCTTAACACCGACAGCCCATCAGAGTCCGGGACAGTGACTGTGTTACATGTGGAAATATATTCAACTAAATCTTTAACAATCCAACATTATACACCATCTATCAGAATCTGTTGCTCTCTTGCCACACTGAGCCAACAAGCGCTTTTCTTCTTCTGAAGTTGGACATAATATCTTCATTATGTTGTTCCAAGGAGTCTAAAGCTGCTTTCAGACAAGCACTGAAGTCCGGACACTTTCCCTCGATTTCCCGTACGGGCTGAATGTGAGAACGGGAATGTCCAAGTCAGTTGATCTTGACAGTTTTCCTGCCGCGAGTAAAATGTCTGAGTGACTGAGAGCCAATGTGAGATGACAGCTTCTTATGATCTGTCAAATACACAAGATACGTAAAACTGGAAGAGTCTGAATATCTCGGGATGAATAAGAGGCCATAAATAAAAGACTCAAGACTCACTTTTTATACAAGAATAAAAGTGGAGGGATGAGACAGGACCAAGGCTAAAAACTTGGTGTAAATGACGGCGTATTTTTACTTTAATTGTATTGGATTATTATGCAAAGCTGTTCACCCCTGAAACTCCAAAAGTGTTTTGTAGAATTAAACACTTCACCCGCCCCTCCATCGGCATAGTGGTGGTCATTTTTGGGGTGAACCATCCCTTTAAGCTTCTCTTTTGTGTGTCACTGTGTGTTTGTACCTGCAAACTGAATGGTGGTGTCACAGGGAGTGCAGGAGCTGGCCCCGTGGCCCGCATAGGTGTCCCGAGGGCAGGGCTCACACGTGGAGGAGCCCGGGACTTGACTGAACGTCCCGGGCTTACACGGAAAACACTCCGACGTATATGCAACTCCTTGTATAAGGGATTGACAGAGAGTTAGTGCATGGATATGTCACTGAGCCAACAGAGAGACGAGGAAATATGCTAGTGACCTTCTATTTGGACATTTTTCAGCAAAACAGGCTTCACCACTTTGGTCCCCATCACGACGCCTCCTGTTCTCCAGTAGAGGATGTTGGTGCCAGATTTCAGGTTCACCTGGAAATACACGTCGTCATCAGACATCAGTTAAACTACAAACTGAGCACAGCCGTTCTTTCACAATCACAAGAAGAGATCAGCTTTTAGAAAAACAAAAGGAAATTTAGGTGTCAAAATATGCAAAAAGGTGTTTTTTAGTTAGTAATTTCAGTTCAAACTGCCTTTAAAAAGATATTGTAATCTAACTGTGTGAAAACATAAAAAATAGATTCAACTTTCACATTTACTTTGGAAAAAAAACATTAAAAGATCCAAGGACCGGATCATATTAAGCCCTAACATTACGGTGAAAGATAATTAACCATACATATTCTGGTGGCAACATCAAGTGACTCTGCCTCTCTGCTTGTTAACGTCCATTTCTTGCTGCCAACACATTTATAATGGAAGACAGAGGCCAGCTGTCAAAGCCTTTGTTCATCCTACAGGATGCAGCACTCACAGTGTGGGTCGCCCATTCACCATGATTGGTGAGCTGGAGCCACTTGGTATCAGTGGACTGGTCCATCTCCTGACACTGGTCGTTCTGGATCTAAACACGGAGCACAAAGATCAGTGTCCAGCAGCAGAAACCATCACCTCCTGTGAAAGGAGTGTTGTATATTTCTCAGTATTCATTTTGTAAATTGATACAGCAGCCAAGAGTGTTTTTTTCAAGCCCAAAATTATCAGGGATATCTACCTTGTATATTGAGAGCAGATTCTGATAAATATCTATTAATACAAATCAAAAGAACATTAACAACCCATATTTCAAAAGGATTAGAAATCTACCACAGACCTTTCAGTCATTAAGAGGGTTGGTATTTAGTTTTAATATTGGATACAGATTCGTTGAGTGTTATCATATCAACACGTATTTAGCATTAATTCCAGCTCTGTTCCGTTGAAGTGTCCCCGCAGTATTATCAAGGAGCCAGGATGAACAATGGCAGCGTAAAATGAAATAGAACACAGCCATTAATAATGTCACGGCCTTTTCTGCCATGATGTGTCAAATGTTGACTCACAACAGATATTAGAGGAGCTGTTGTTATACTGTGCTCTCAACAGATGGAGAGCATCACCTGTCGGTACGTTGCCCTCTTGTCTGAGGCCACTTGCAATTAGATCTAGCATTTTGTTTTCACGTCCATCAGCATTGTTCCTATTGTATTTTTAGTGCTTTATGACATGAGGTATTAAAGCACTCTACTGGACGGACCAGAACATTGCGTGGGCAGTGTATACACAGAAAAGAAGACTATGTAAACAGACTCAGAATCCACTTAAACAGATCAATAAGCAAACACAGGCACAGGATTTTCCCATTAGTAAAAGGATAAAAGAGGATGAAGCTCACAAAGAACTCAAACAGCAGGTTGTTGTCTGGATACTGGTACTCGAAGGTGACGGAGCCCTGTTTCTTCAGATGCACGGCATAGATGAGTGAGACCGTGCACTCGTCCCTGTTGGACTCCAGGTAGTTTCCTTGAGGCACCCAGGAAGAACTGCAAGAAAAATGTAATAAAACAAATTCAAAATTGATTCAGGGTTCCTACCAGGGCCGGGTCTAGACAGGCATGTATGAGGGGGCAGCCACAAATCTTGAGGGGGCATTGTGCCTAACCCTAACCCTAACCCTATTTAGTTTGAGGGGGCACAACATTTATTTGAGGGGGCCAGGCCCCCTCTTGCCCCTGCCTAGACCCGGCCCTGGTTCCTACACATTTTGACCAATGGATTTCCATAACTTTTCCATGACTTTTCAACAACTTTAAACCAAATATCCATAACCGAACATTTTGTGAAATCCCGGTGTATACGCGGAAAGTGACAAAATGTAGTATTTAAACTAACAATGAGACATCCAAGGCATACAGTATACCTTAAATGACACTAACCTAAGTATGACTGCTTATATTTTGAGCGTATTTCTTAAAAAGCATATGAATTATTTAAAACTCAGCGTAAATGAACGACATGAAAATATGAATATAACAAATTTCCATGACTTTTCCAAAAACTTTTGGGATTTTATTTCTTTCCATGACTTTTCCAGACATGGAAAAACACATTTTAAAATTCCATGACTTTCCAGGTTTGTCATGAGCGTAGGAACCCTGTTGATTACAACCCAGCTTTCAGTTTGTCTCGTGTCTCGCCCTCACACCTGTTGCAGGTGACCCCGTCGTCTCCGCGGGGGCCGCTTTCCAGGGAGGTTGCCAGGCTACTGAACCCAGCGGGCATGGAATCCCATTGGTCGAAGCGGACGCCGCTGCCGAGGGAGTAGCTTCCTGCGGCACACTTGGTGCACTCCTGAGCCGACATCTCCAGGAACTCCCCAGACTCGCAGGAGAAGGCTGGGGGGGGAAGCAAGAGACACAGACGGAGGGAGAGAAGAAGAATATTACATGTCACAGTCTGCTAGAGCTCATGCATAAAATATAAAATGAAAGATAACAGAGACATGCAAATCACTGCTGTATCCAGTAGAATGTAGCCGTGGTGATAGAAGAACTTAATCCTTACATCCTGTAACACTTTGTGTGTGTGTGTGTGTGTGTGTGTGTGTGTGTGTGTGTGTGTGTGTGTGTGTGTGTGTCTGTCTGTCTTTACACATTTTTTCACTGAGCCTCTTTGCTTTATGCATCTGCCAACACTCTGACACTGTCAGCTTTTCCTCATACTTTGTCTGGTCAAAAGCCATTATGCTGTGAATGGGTATGAAATATATGCAGTGCATAGTCTATGTGGAGACGTGCTGTGTGTTATTCTGCACAACAGGAGGTGATTCATGCAGAGCTTGAATTATTTATCAGTTAACTGATAGAAATCTGCAGATATATTGAGATCAGAATTAATGATTGCCGCTACACTCCGATAAGAAAACTTATATTTTACAGCACAAACAATGTAGGAAAAGATGTGCTCTTATTTTCACATTTTAAATATTGAAATATTGTTATTATCTAAATCAGATTATTTTATTTGTTATAGTTATTTATAGTTTATGGTAAAACTGATGTTTTGACCTATTTGTCATAAGGTTTTTACATCTTAGGAGTCCGTGCACATTTTTTTTAAATATATATTTCAGGTTGCTGTGAAGAAACAGGTGTGTGTGCTATTCTCTTTGTGTGTATTGTGTGTGAGTCTAATCAGGAAGAAGAAAACAGAAAATTGTCAAAATAACAAAAGGCGACAGATTTGAAAAAACATTTCACCTAGACAGAGGAATGAGGTATGAAGAAAGAAGCACGTGTGGAAGACACGTCGCTGAGAGTAAAATCACATTCTTCAATATAATTGATCTCACATCATAAAGATCCATGATTATAACTGGACTGGTTCCAATAACATTTAGAGAGATAACCACTCTGCACTTCATTCTGTGAGAGACATTTTCATCCTGAATTATCTAATTAATCTGATGCTGTTAATCTCAATTAATTCGTGGAGCAGGGCTGTCACCGCGCAGGGCAAACCTGTTCTAGGGAACAAACTCATGTGACCACCTTTCTAACCTCAGTGTTCTTTTTTTAAACAATTCAAATCTGCCTGATATGCGGTGAAAAAGAAAATGTGTAAATGATTCCTAAATTGTCATTATCAATTAGGGTTGAGATTTTACAGTTCAGCCATAAATATTTATATGTAACTATAAATACAAATAAAACAAATATCACCAAATAAACAGAATTTGAAATAACAAAAAACAATTTTACATAATATATATATATATATATATATTTTTTTTTTTTTCTGCATTGTTTTAAAGTTTACCTATTGGAGCGTATCAGCAACTAGAGTTAATACCAATCTGTGTGTGAAAGGCTCATATCTGCAAATATTATTGCCCGATCGATATATATATCGGTCGGGCTCTAGCGAGCGCCACCTCCAGAGAAAACAAAGACTCACAGTTTATTTAAAAAAAACATTAGCTCTGAATGCACTAACTCGCTCTCTTTTTTCAAATAGTTGTTTTAATTAAGACGCTCTATTATAACAGATTTTCCAGTGGTGGCAGATGTTGCCGTCGCTTCGAGACACACACCAACATCTGTCACCACTTACTGCAACTCACATCAGACACACACAACATCTCTGAGCGCCAACATGGCCGGCTGATGATGTGTCTGGTGTGGTGATCCAGCACAGAGCTGTTGTGCGACAGTGTTTCGCTGGGAGGTTACTGGCCTGCTGCTTTGCTCTGCGGTCGGTTCGGCGATATCCAAACAGGGTGGGTCAGGTTGTAGTGGTGGAAATTCCTGGCCAGTGATAAGAAGGTGAGACACACACACACACACACACAGACATATACTTACTGCACTCTGTGCCGCGTACAGGCTCTGGTAGTCCAGTGCAGGCCCCGGTTCTATGCGGGATGGCCACTCTCCATCGAGATCCCGTACTGTCGCACTCTGTGTACTCGTAGTAGTAGTCTGTCTGCCAATTGCACGTGCACACAACAGACAACATCTGCGTAAGAACTCAGCTGCCTAAACAGTGTGGGATGCAAACATTAGGCCAATGTGGGAGCAGAGTCCGGGCAGGAGAACATCACACCCAGAACAGAGCCCTGAGTCATCTGGCTCTGGGTGAATCATAGCAGATGGAGCTCCAGCGTTAGCAACAAGCACCGACTTTAACTATGTGCATCCCGCTGCTCGGGTTCACAAAAGAAGAGCTCTGGTGACGGTGTTATCTCTCCAGCCACGACTGCTGTTCTGCCCTGGACACACAACATACCATCTCCATGGGGATGGCAACAGGGGTGAGGGCAGCAGGGGGGGGCTAAAACAGGCAGGAGGTGATTTCACCAGCGGCTTTGAGGAAACACTTGGACACTTGATTGTGGAACACAGCAGCCAGTGGTCCACAATCTGTCTGTGGTCTGGAGGGAAAACCGTAAGTTGAATGTTCTCTCCCACACACACACACACACACACACACACACACACACACACACACACACACACACACACACACACACACACACACACACACACACACACACACACACACACACAAACAGTCTCTTCTCCGTCATTCTAGCTACACAGCAGAGTGGCCTCATTTCTAACAGTTTACATAAAGTTGCTGCTTGAGCCAAACCAGAGTTTGACACCATGGCACATGCAGGCTGTTGTGTGTTTGTGTGTGTGTGTGGGGGGGGGGGGGGTGTCTGTGTGTGTTTGTTTGTGTGGACATAGCCCACTCACACAGTTGATAAAGGACATGAGGATTGAGGCTGGATTTAACATTTACATTTATAGACCAAAGTTTAACAATCAAATTCTTAAAACACAAGAAATCTACTATGCTGCACTGAAGACTCATTATAACTGGGTCAATAACAGATGTGACGGACCCCATTAATCAGCATGATAGCTTCTGCTTCTTAATTTTAAACAACTCACAGGCAAACTTTGACGATTATTATCATGATGTTTTGTGGTTGTGATGCTGCAGGCCCATAAGTATAAGAGAAAAGGTATTTCTTAGTATGGTGATCTATTATAACACATGAAACGCATTACCATTAGATCTGATTACACTGTTTAGTCTGAATAACTGGTGCAGCCACTGGTGAAACTATGCATTCAAAGGTAAACATCATGTCACATGCACACTGCTCCTTTTCATGATTTAGGATAACCCTTTGTTATTTGTTTGCACCAAAATCTCATTATAACTGAGGAGCTTTAGTCGGTAGGTGATATCCCGGACTTTAAATATACACCTCAAACCATGTCAGCCTCTTCTTGTCCATTTAAACCAAGATATGAGCCATGATGCCAAAAGCAGGGGAACCTTAATCTTGTGGTTTTGCAGCACACAGGGCTTTAGTAAATCTCTGCTGGTGTGAGAGCAGGGATTGAGCCAATAACATATAAGGAATGTTACCCCTCTATCTATCTTGGGACAGTCTGTGTGTGTGTGTGTGTGTGTGCCTGTGTGTGTGTGTGTCTGTGTGACTGTGTTGTGTGCTGCCAGCCTGGGCTGAGGAGGTGTCGAGCTGAGCCAGAGCAGAGGGAAGGAAAGGCCACTCCATGCAGGAAGCTGATAACAGCCTGGCCCGAGTATTATGAGAACTCGCACCGTCAGAGCACATTAGAGATCCATCGCTCCTCCATGTTGGCTCAGACTTGTCAAAACAGAAGAAGCATCGAGGTGCGTCTCTTCTCCCATCACACCGTGACTCAGTCCGGATACGTGTCCATTTCAATTTCATTTCACATGGACACAGGGGGTAACCAACTCGCTGTCAGTGTGCGAGTGTGTGTGTGTGTGAGTGTGAGTGTGTGTGTGTGTGCGCGCATCCACAGCGGCTCAATCCGTGCGTAATTGCCCGCCTCCCATCCCCCTGTGTGGAGCTCTGGCCCCCCACACGACCCAGGCGGTGACAAAGGACGAAGCCCCGCATCTCTCACCTCACTGCACGGCCGCTGTCCTCTGGCCCCGTCCATCAGCCGGAGCGAGCAGAGGAGGAGGAGAGCGCCACTGGCGACACACCAAGCCGAGGACCGCATCTTGGATCATCGAGGGTGAGGAGGTGGGAGGGGGAAACAGTGACAGCCCGGATCCAGCAGAATGGATGTTTATAAAATAATGATAATAATGATAATAAACCTGAAGGTTTGACAGATGCGAGTAGGCACCTGCTCCTGTCGTCAGATTGAAGCTCTCACCACCTGCGATTATCCTCTGAGTGAGCGCTTCCTCGCTGACCCACAAACCACAACACAGACACAACACCATTTCCGATTGTGCTTTTCAAAGTTAAACATAGACCACTGTCTAAAGGCGTGCGATCTGGGACCTGTTTGATATTTAATGCCCTTTTTTTGCCAACAATTGTGACAAGTTTTAATTTATATACACATTATTTACTTGCGATAAAGCCTCCATTATTCTTAAGGTGAACTATTGTGTTGCTTTATTGTGAAAGCAAATTTGTAGCACTTCCGGTGGGTATCTGCCAACTTGACGTGTTTGTGTTTGTTCCTTCAAGCACCGGCTCTGACGCTCATGTGACGTCACTCAGGGGACAAGAAAAGAATATCTTGTTTTATTTATTTATTTATTTTTAAAGCATCTTTTTTTCCTGAAAGATAAACAAAGATGTTGATTTAGTTTGAAGGCACAATATTAGCACATCTGGTATATAACTCTCCGTATCTGCTAATTTAACGCACTCCCATTGGTTCCTTTCCTGTGACGCTCCAGTGATGCTACTCAGACAAAATAAAGAATAATTTTTTTGTTGTTGATGCTTTCATTCCAAAACAAATGCAACGCGATGTGTAATATTATTTGCCGGCTGTAAGTATTTAGTTTATGAATGTAAACAGTAAGGATACACTGTTACATTCTCTTGATGTTATTTTGTTTTGGGCTGATGTTGCTGTGAGAATGGACATTGTTTTGTCTTTATCTTAAAGTAGAGGGATGCAGGATAATGTTTTTAGATCTCAACCAGTGTAGTACATACCAATGGCTGCCAGAGGGAGACCAAGGTGCTTGCATGAAGTATAATTAATCTGCAGTAAAACATAGACTGTATATACAGATATATTGTATATTTAAAAATGTTTTTTTTTGGGTGGGGTCATGTATATATGTAGATTATTCATGTTTTCAAAACAATGATGATGATACATTTTATATGAATTCATCAGTAAAAGTACAAGCAAGAAGTTTAACCACTAGAGTTCAGCAGAAACCTGTTCGGCCCGTCTTACTCTTTAAATGGTCTGTTTTCATCTCATCTGCATCATCTCACATACTGCTGGTGAATTATGAGCTTTTACAAAGATTTGGTTTTAATCATTTCTGAGATTTTTACTTGCATCACAGAACATTTGAGGTGAACAGAATTTAGTTGTGGAAATTTGACAACCAACAGGAAAAACATCAGCGGAAGTATCTTTTAAACCAATGATCCACACTGTCGTGTATTCAAACTCCAGTGAAAGTAGATTTTGTGGCAGGTCAGTTATTTACTTCTCAGAGGAGACAGTCATATCACTGACCTTTTATGTAAAGCACCTATATAAATATATACTGTAATAAAGATATGATCTTACGAAATACATGTCATATATTTCGTGCATTATTATCAATAATAACTGTTACTATTATGAAATAGCTGATATATAAATATATTCGAGCATTAATCTTAATTGATGAGCCATCTGATAGCGTAATAAACCTTGCTAATAAAAACAGATATAACGATGAATTAGCGAGTCTTCTACATTAGGTGAAATCGAGGCGTTGTCCCCTCACATCAGGCGCGCTCCCTTGAGTGAGAGTTTCCGTCCCCGCGGCTCGACACCGAGTTGTAAAAAGGGAACTTGGCAGACTGTGCTTCCTGTGTGCTGAACCCGAAAGCAGGAGAGAGACCATGGCGTCCCGTGCAAGGCAAACTGTCCTCGTTCTCCTGTCAGTGCTGAGTGTCTGTGCTGCTGCTGACCCACAAGGTGAGTACACCACCAGAAACTAACTGGGAGAACCAGGGAGCTGCCTGCAGCTTTGTCAACCTGTAGAACTTGCGCTCAGTTAGACTCTCGCTGAACTCAGACCTCACCTTACACCTACATTTGGGGACAGCCTCTGTGTTCAAAGGTGAACACAACATCCCATGCACATTAGCAGATTTAACCATTTAGTAAGAACCTGCTTCAAGTTAATCCAATATATGGTAAAGAGTGTATCGTTACCAGACTTGGGAAATATGTTAAAACATCCTCTGACCGAGGTTCAATTTAGGTCTAAAGATTAGAACTAAAACACAAGCAGACTTTGAGGATGATGATTATTTTCTATCCTTGTGTGTCACTGTGATGCTGCAGGCCGATACGTTTTTAGGAGAAAACTCATTTCTCTCCATGTTGATCTCTCGTAATACATGAAACGCATTATCTTTGTATCTGATTACACTGTTAGTCAGAAGAACTGGTGATCCGTCCAGTTTGACTATTTTTGTCACAGGACTTCAGGTCACATTCTATACCTTAGACCCACTGGTGATACTGTGCGTTCAAAGGTAACGCACACTGCTCCTCCATTTAAGATAACCCTTTGTTATATGGACTTCATGCTCACATAAAATGACCAACACAGGGCTTGGACTGAGGGTGTGTCCCCCATTCACCAATAGGTATTAAATGACCAGGAATGTGTAATACGATACAACCTCCTTGTAAAGAACCTGAATGTTTGGAGACATATTTGTTAAATATCTAAACTTAAGGATTTTGTCCTTGTGAAGTGTCACATACGGATTCTCTACTATAATCTGACAGCACCTGAAGTTCACACGGAGCTCGGGAACCTGAGAGGTGAGTATGTGAGTGTGAAGGGGAAGGAGCCCGGGGTCCACGCCTTCCTGGCTGTCCCGTTTGCCAAGCCACCCGTAGGCCCTGCTCTGAGACTGGCTGCACCCCAGCCTGCAGAGGCATGGGAGGGAACGAGAGACGCTACCAAGCAGCCGCCCATGTAAGGCATCCATGTGCTCCAGCTGTTGCATGCCCCCCCCCCGGTGGGAATCGCGTCCAATACTTGTTGATGAAAATACTTCTCTCTTTCAGGTGTGTTCAGAATAGACAGATGCTTATAGATCTGCTGGCTATATTAAACATGGGGGTGGCACATGTCCCAGACATTTCAGAAGACTGCCTCTACCTCAACATCTACACCCCTGCAAACAGAGCTCCAGATGCCAAGCTCCCGGTAAGAAGTCCTAATTTGCATGTGTCTGCAAAAATGAAAAAATAATTCTCAGTATGAAAAAGCAAAGCCATACACTTAGAAGACACACACAAAGATGTCAAGTTTGTGGTGGTTAGAGCTGAGTCGATGTACTGTAAACAAAATCCACCACTCAGGTTTAGCTCTGGAAAAAAAAGTTTGATTACTTGGTTTGATTACTTTTAAGAAATTCATAATGTCTAAACATGAGGGTGTTTCTGTATTTTAACAGGTCATGGTCTGGATCCATGGCGGAGGGTTTACTCTGGGGTCAACCTCAGATTACGATGGCTCCGCCCTGGCTGCTTACCAGGATGTGGTCGTAGTTTTGATCCAGTACCGCTTGGGATTCCTGGGCTACCTCAGGTAAAAATAAAAAAAATGGACTTTCTAAAAACAGTAACAATGAAAATACAAGGATTGCATTCTTCTGCTTTGATCCCGACCTGTGCCCCATGTGAACAAAGTGTGAAAACCTGCTCACTTTACCAGCTTCTGCGAACATAGCCTGGTAATCTATAACTAAAGTATACGGTTCTGTGCAGCACTGGAGATGAGCACATGTCCGGGAACTTTGGCTTGTTGGACCAGGTTGAAGCTCTGAGATGGACCCAGAAGCACATTCACAACTTTGGCGGAGACCCAAATTCAGTAACGATATTTGGGGAGTCTGCTGGTGGAGTGAGCGTGTCCCTCCTGGTAAGGATCAATCTGCAGAGGTGGGACCTCAAAGCAAAACTGTGCACGTTTTTTTTTTTTTTTTTTATCTTGAAGGTCCACTGTGTAAGATTTAGGGGAAATGGGCTGAAATTATTTCTAAAATAATCCTAGTAGTGTTTTCATTCGTGTGTTTCATCTAAATTGGACGAATTGTTGTTTTCTGTACCCTAGAATGGGCCCTTTTATATTGATATTAATACTCTATATTTGCATCAGCAGCGGGTCCTCTCTACAGAGGCCGCCATGTTTTAGTAGCACAAACTGGACAGAGTAAACGCCTTTTGAGTTTTTCCGACAACTTAAGTCGACCACAGGTTCTCGTTCATTTATCACTGCAGAGTCACAGCTGTCACTTTTTCTGATGCTTTGACCAACAGCTCCTCTCACCATTAGCCAAAGGCCTGCTCCACCGTGGCATCGCTGAGAGCGGCACTGCCGCAATGGATGAACTCTTGATGAGTGATCCTCTTCCAGTGGCACAGGTGAAGCATCTATGTGTATACTTAATTGTGCAAACATTGATAAGAATATAATGGATTTCTGAATTGCTGAGATGGATTCCTCGTGTCTTTCCTCAGATGGTAGCAAATATATCTGGCTGTAGCCTGGAAAGCACAGAGAAGATCAGCCACTGCTTGAAAAACCTCGACTTCGATTCTGTTCTGACTATTGCAAAGGTGAGATATATTATAAGCACAGCCGATGTGATTAATTGGCCGTGTGACTACGTCCTCTGTAAGATTCCTGTGAATTAATAACTTTTTTTTAATCTCCAGATGGAAACCTTGAGAATTGGTGTAACCATTGATGGACACTTTCTCACTAAAACTGTGAATGAGATTTTCCTGGAAAAGGCATTTCCCACTCTGCCTTTAATGACCGGTGTTAATAATGATGAAGGTGGCTGGGTACTTCCAAGTGTAAGTGCTAAGTGCATGATTGTTCCTGTAGTATGTGGCTGGTGTTCACTTGTTTTGTTGCTGTGCGTGTCTGGAACCTTAACTGCAGCTGCCTCTTCCCTCAGTTCATGGCTCCTCCAAACTGGACTGAGGGATTAGATCGGGAGCAAGTGGTCAACATAGTCTCCCTGTTTTACAGTGATGTAAGACAAACACTGCCAAACATTACGTCATCACTCTGTTTTTATCTTGCTCAAGTTTCTTAAACAAACCTGTTCATTGTTTTTTCTCAAGCCCAAAACTGCAATCAAAAGAGATATAATTTTAGAGAAATACATCGGAACCGGTGAAGATCGAGTGAAAAACAGAAATGGATTCACTGAGTTGCTGGGAGATTTTTTATTTACCGTTCCAGCTATCAAGACTGCTATGGCCCACAGAGGTAATTTTCTATACATTCTAATGAGTATATACTCATGAATATGAGTATTAGTGTCAGGGCTGGCAGAATGGCAGGCGTGAACCCAAAAGCAAACGACAATGAGGCAGAGTGGGAATAAGCAAAGTTCGTGGTTTATTGGAACGTAGCAAGGGTCAGATACCAGGTAGTCAGTCCGATGCAAACAAATCCAATAAGGAGCAGGCCAGAGATAATCCAGGGTAGACAGAGCAGGGGTCAGGAGCCAGGTAGTCAGTCCGAAGCAAACAAAACCAACAAGGGGCAGGCAGAAGAGGAGTCCAGGGAAAAAGCAGACAGGTAACAGTGGAGATCAGGCAGGAAAGGAATCAGGAGGTAAACACTGGAAGGATTAGGCACGATCACACTAAACAATCTGGCAGAGGACAAGGGGAACAGGCATGCAGATATACAGGGGAGACTAATGAGAAGATGGAAGACAGGTGCGTCTTTGGGTGGAGCCGGTGAAGGGATCAGAGGAATGAGGAATGAGGAAGGTGCAGAGCAGGAGGGGAGTGGCAAAGTTCTGAAAAGACAAGGGAATTAGTAAACAAAACTTAACAGATGAACTGAAAACATTAATAAGACGGTGAATTTGTGACAATTAGGGCTATAGTGTAGAAAACAAATTGGATATTTCAAGAATGAAGTCGTAATATGTCGAGATTAATAAATATATATAATTCCAGAAATTCAGTTGTGTTATTACGAGAATAAATTCATAATATTATAAGAATTAAGTTGGAATCTAATGAGAAAACAGCCATTATATTACACAAATAGGGTTGTGATATTACAAGGTTAAATTTGGAATATTCCAAGAAAGTTATACATTTACAAGAAAAACAGCTATCATATTTCGAAAATGGAAAATTGTAAAAATAGGCAGCAAGGAGAGCCAGTGTGTGAATAACTAAGAAATGTTTTCCTCCTCAACAAAAGATGCAATTTCCTCCCAAGACTTAGTTGTTCTTTTTTTCAGAACTGACACATTTTATGCACAATCTTTTCAAACCCTGATTTTTATGATAATGTGGTGCTGATGAGCCAAAAGATGAAGTATTTCTATATTATAAGTATAACTTAACAAGATGCTCCACATGCCTCAATTTAACACTGGAGATGGATGTCCATCTTATAAAAAAACATAACCTAAACTAAATACTTCATTTTCATCACCAAGTCTCTGACTATTTTCCTTCCTGTCGCAATTAAAGAAGCATAAATTAAGATTTATCGTTCTACATGATCATAAACATGATCTACTGTATCCCATCCATTTATCTACCACCAGATGCAGGCGCCCCTGTTTACCTGTATGAGTACCAGCATGCTCCCATTGCCCTGAAGGCAAAAAGGCCGAGTTTTGTCGGGAGTGACCATGGAGATGAAATCTTCACAGCATTAGGATTCTGTTTCACAACCACCTATTTCAAATTATTTGGTAAGCTCAATGTAAAACCGACTGGCTCAGTAGACCACCAGATTTGTGGTGAACTGCTGTGGTTTGTGTTCATGGTCAAGTGTTTTACCACATTATCATTGTTTCAGATAAATGCCCAGAAGAGGAGGAAGAGTTCAGCAGAATCATGATGAGCTACTGGGGCAACTTTGCTCGTACAGGGTAGGTATGACCTTGAATCATCATTCCGGGCCCCTTATGTGCTTATGTATCCCTTCTTACGTGCTTTTGTGCGTCGCCCAATTTTTCTAACTATAGACAAAGCTCTGCAAGCCTCCGCCAGCCCGCAAGGCTGTGATTGGTCCACTAACTACATCCTTTCCGGAGTCGCATTTCCGGTTTCATTCCCCATAATACCGACAGAAACAACGGAAGATTTAGAAGAACGAATATGGACCAAATAGAAGAGTGGTTGGCAGAAGATATCCGAAAGTATGACCACTTGTATATCCCGTCACTGACTGGCGGATTTGTCCGCCAGAAAACTCGCGTCACTGCCTCTTGAAAGGTTCTAGCAGTCTGCTCCAGGCATCCCTGCTTGGAGGTCGAAAGGGCTTGGGTAGGGAGAGGTAGCCCTCAAGGAGTAGAGAAGAGAGAGAAGTCAGGGAGAACTGGGCTTTTATTGGTCTGGTGACGTCATGAGGCACACAATGGCCATGGTGGAAAGGTGTGTCCAGGGGAAGGTTTAACACCTAGGCGTGAAGACGAAGCACCTGAGACTGAGGAACCTCTCCTTCGTCTTCAGAACAAAGGAAACATGTGGTTGCAGGATTTTGGCTACACACATTGGCCCAATTATATATACATGGAGGTAAGACAAACTTATCTATAACCTGTGTGTTTGTGTGTGCACTCTTGTGTAGTTCTCCTAATGGGGACGGCCTTGTTCACTGGCCTAAGTATGGAGCAGAAGAAGAATACCTGTCGATTGCACTGAAGGAGCAGAAACCTGCTCGGCAGCTGAAGAAGGAGCGGTTCGTCTTCATGACTCAGACCCTCCCAGAAAAGCTCCGACGATACGCAGAGCAGATGGAGCGCGGCGAGCTGTAGAAGAGTCCGCTCTCCTATCTCCATTCCATCCACTTTTTAATCAGTAACCACAAACAAGTATGTGAGATATACTATGAGACATTTGTAAAGGGGGGAAATAAAAATTCTAAACAACGGAAAAACATCTGTTTTTGTTATTTTAAGATTTAAGATGTATCATACATTGTATATTACAGTGTTGTGCATGAACGAACGCAAAAGAACGAATGACTAATAACGAATTTGAACGGTGAACACGTTCATATTGTAGCGTCCTCGCGTACAGACGACAAGAAACTGCGGAATTACGTCAAATCGTGTGCCATGTGTTTTATAAGAAATTCGTCCATCAGTTCAACACAAAACGACGAATGGGACTCGAGGTTTCTTGCCCTAAAGAGCGACAGGCTGAAAATCAGTGTTTTAAGACCCTTTTCCGTCACTAAAACTGCTCTCAAATCCCCAAACGGAGGTCCTCAGACATGATTTTTAGATATTTGAGGTGGTGAGAATGTTTCCTTCGCAGACATGTCACTCTCAAATCTCTCGGACCTGTTCTTGTATCCGCCACGAGAAATCGAGGAATTATTTCCAGATCCTTCTCCCATTGGAGACCCATGTTAATTCTGAAGATTTTCTGAAAAGATTAAAACTGAAAAATAAAATGTAAATCGCTCACACGGCTCCATTTCTTAGCTCTCACGAATAAAAAATATATCTGGTTGTAGTTTCAAGCCTTGTGATTTATTTTCCAGATAGGACTTATAGTTTTTGAGAAACAAGTATTTGTTTGATGACGGTGCTAGAGTGTGGAAAAATGTCTCTTCCATTAGGACTAATGATAATTTTAGGAGGAGAATTATGAAATGAGAAATATGGCGACGCCTGCGAGATGGTTCT
Source organism: Pleuronectes platessa (assembly GCF_947347685.1). Classification (NCBI taxonomy): domain Eukaryota; kingdom Metazoa; phylum Chordata; class Actinopteri; order Pleuronectiformes; family Pleuronectidae; genus Pleuronectes; species Pleuronectes platessa. The sequence goes on along the minus strand of NC_070632.1, from coordinate 11,387,156 downwards.
GGCAGACAACTCGAGCTGCGCTGCGCCAATCATATTACATACATCATGTGACATACATCATGTGACAGACCTCAATCTCCACAACCTTCTATAATACACACCCACCTTATCAGGTGGTCTATTTAACCAGAGAGACATTTCCCATCAACCCCTCTTGCTCGCACTGCTGCTGCAGTATTGCTACCTGTTGCTTCAAACCCTCCACCACCCCAGCATCCACCTGTAGGCTCCAACTGGGGGTTACAAGTATTTGCTCATCACTCCCATCATTCCTGTGTAATCATATGGGGGAGTGATTAAGTTGGAGCCTAGATGCCAAACACTAAATCTGTTGTAATAAATATATTACATGATCGAACGTGAGTTGTCTGACTGAACTACGTTTCTAAACTGCTCACACTGCCTCATTTTTTAGTTAAAAAAAATAATATAGATATGTACGTTCGTCCAAGCCTTGTGATTCTCACGGTGTTTTCATTTCACGGATAGGAGTTATAGATTTTGAATTATAGCATTTTGTTGGGGACGTTCTCTCGATGTCTGATCTCTCCCTCTCTCACGTCGCACCTGCCGTAATCAGTGAGTCACACACGCAGAGGGAGGGGGGGCAAAAGGGGAAAAGGGGACAGTGAGATCTATTTTTAGACTACTTCACAGGTGTTAATCAACACTGCAGGGAGTGCAGTCAGTAGAGCAGATGGACAGTAACCCAAAATGGCGTGTTCCAGTACAAGTGTGGGTAAGACACAAACATTTAATTTTTTTCTTTGTCTTTCAGGGGGGGAACTGTTGAATTCTTTAAATAATCAACTGTCAATGATTTCTAAAGTCAATGTGTTCATTTTCCAGATAGGACTCACAGTTTTTGAGTAACAAGTATTTGTTTGATGACGGTGCTAGAGTGTTGAAAAACGTCTCTTCCATTAGAACTAATTTTAGGAGGAGAATTATGAAATGAGAACTACGTTTCTCTTTTTTGGCTCTAAACAATTATATAGGTATGTACTTGTTCGTCAATACCCTTGTGATTCTCACAGTGTTTTCGTTTCATGGATAGGAGGTATAGATTTTGAATTAGAGCATTTTGTTCGGGACCTTCTCCTCAGGTCCAATCTGTCACTGTCTCTGTGTCACAGGTGCGTCGTTAGTGAAGTTACACACGCTGAGGAGGGGGGCCAAAGGGGGAAAGGGGACAGTGGATTCTTTATAGTTACACTTCAGAAATGATAATCAACACCAACAACCATCAAACAAGGTAGTTTAGTGGGTAGAGCAGAGGGACAGTGACTCAGAGGTTGAGGGTTCAGGTCCCAGTGTGGGGGGGACTTAAACATTGTTTTTTTTCTTTGTCTTTCAGGGGGGAACTGTTGAACTCTTTAAATAATCAACTGTCAATGAATTTGAAAGACAATGTGATTGGCTCTTCATCAGATTCCTGTATTAGTGTGTATGAAGTGATAGTGATAGTGATAGCGCCACCTAGTGATCAGTGTGAAAATGAAGTTTTAGCAATCAGTCCCAAAATCAGGCCACATGATCAGAGTCAAGTCCGGATGATGTCAAGACTATTACTGCATACACACTAATAGTGATAGCGCCACCTAGTGGTCAGTGTGAAAATGAAGTGTGAGCAATCAGCCCCAAAATCCTGTCACAAGAATAGAGTCAACACCTGATCAAGTCAAGACTATTACTTTATACACACTTATAGTGATAGCGCCACCTAGTGGTCACTGTGAAAATGAAGTTTGAGCAATCGGTCCCAAATTGCACATACTTCATCAGATTCCAGACCTGAACAGATATATTAATGTTTATTTATATATAGTGATAGCGCCACCTAGTGTTTAGTGTGAAAATGAAGTGTGAGCAATCGCCCCCAAAACTCTGTCACATTATCAGAGCCCTGACCTGAAGAGACCTATGAGTGTATGCACTGTTAGTGATAGCGCTGCCCAGGGGTGGACTGGCCATCTGGCATACCGGGCATCGTCCCGGTGGGCCGTTGACCCAATGTGGGCCGGTCTGGTCCGCTATGTATTTTTTTTCTCTTCTTCCTCTCTAAATTCCCTCCAAGTGGGCCGGCCAATTGGCTACAGAGGGCTAGCAGTGTGTTGCCAGCATCGTCACATATTATTGGTCTATTGTTTGTCATTGTCAATCAATCAGGGGCTGACAGGCTCAGAGAGCCCGGACAGTGCTGTCAATCACAACACAAACCAGGGTGGGGCGGGACCTCATGGCATCGGCGGGGGGAGTCGCGGGACGGGCTGCTGCTGAGACAGAAACTTAAAATGGATAATAAGAGTTAAAAACGCCCGGGTGGCGCTGAGAAGCATCGGGAAAAAAGCTGAAGTCTCTAGAGGAGGAGGCTGCTACATGTGCCAAACTGACGGACCTATTTGGTGCCGGGTTCACCAGCCCAGCAGCAGCAGGTGCGCCGGGAGACGAGCGAGGAGGACTCGACAATGATGAGCGAGTGGAGGCAGACGTGGTAAGTAACATTGGCCTGGGGCTGGCTAGGCTACATTTTTGTAGCATGTCCAATACAAAGTAGAAAACGTTTTTGATTTTGTTTTAATATGCCGAATTGTGATATTATGGGTTATTATTGTTCAGATGATTCAGCTAAGCTAGCTAAGAGCTGCTAACGTCGTTTACTGTTGCCATAGCAACAGTAAACTTTCTGAGCTGTAAATAGAGATGCAGAATCAAGCTAATTCTTTTCAGAAGTTTTATTGTGCTTATGTGTTGATCCTTAATGGTGTGATCATGTACACTAAATGATAAATTATTCTCCATTACAGGTTGTTGTGATATATTTGAGGAGTCGTTCTCCTAAATAAATTTACTTTTGGCTTGAGAGGTTTGTGTGTGGCCTCCCTTCTTGTTGCCATCTTTGAGCTAGGTGATAACAGTATTATGCATGAGAGAAGATGCCGCGAGATTTGTGGTCTTCTATGTGGTGTCCGCTGATAATGTAGTGGGCTGGTCTGGACAGACAATGCCAGGGCTGAATTTTTGTCCCAGTCCACCCCTGGACTCTTTCCAATCTTCAAGCTGGCAATATACTGAACTCTTAAAATTGGCAGGATATCTCCAATAATTGCTAAATATCTTACCTATTTAAATTAAATTTTTGAATAAAAAAAAAAAAGATAATTTAATAAAATGTTTGTTATATATATATATTTTTTTTTAAATATTTTCATTTTATATTTAATTTTTCATCATCATCCTCTTTTCTCCGCGCTGGTTCAGGGGTAAATGATGCTGGTCTTCACAGGTGAGTGACCTACGCAAGCCTGTAGCTGCCACCGCCCCACAGGAGATTATGTGCTTGTGTGTGTGGCCGCGGCGCTTCCCGGTTCTTCCCGGCACTACGCTGCCGGTGCGAACAGCCCAAGTATCAAACATGGGCTAGGAAAGGAGGCGGTCCGCTTTTCGCAGCGCTTCTACCTCCGGTGCGTCCCGGGGTTAGAGGATGATGGTGTGACGTTAATGTATTGTTTTACATTGCATGTGTCACGTCATGATAAATCAGTCTCCTATATCGCCTGTACCAGGAGCCGCCCCTGTCACTGGTTATCTTGGCTCGCTGTCTGGCCGGTAACCAGCCGTCCGGACCGCTCAGTGAATAAGGAGGAGGAGATGTTTCTTTACTTGGAATGCGGCCACTTTATTTCTCGGATTTACAGCAGGAACAACACTCGCATCACCTCTAGGTGCTCCGTCACTTCTCGTTATACACACACTTTTAGCGTATTTTCCCACAATACCCAGGTGCACTACGTCACACACTACAAACTTTCCTTAAAGGGGCAGGCCATACCTGCAACACAACAGCTCTCGGTCTCATATGCAGATGGAAAGAGAAAGCAGAGACGCAGACTCAGCAACTAAATCCGAGATCCGATGCACCTTATTATCATCTGAGGGATTTTTACACACTGTCTGATAAAGATTCTGACAGTAAAGGCAATTCTCACTTTCCACCTTAAAACTATGAAATGAACTGAACTATGAACAAGTTCAGAATTTAAATGGTGAACTATGAACGTGAACTATTCATGTTTACTTGTATGAACTGAACTTTGAACTAGTTCATGAGAGGTGTGGACTTGCACAACACTGGTATATTATTAAATTAAATGTGCCCACAAAGTTTTAAAATTCAATCAAACTATTAGCCTTCAAAATGTATGCCTCTCAGGTGTAATAAGTTAAAGTTGTGTTAATGTATATGTTTATCCTGTTTATATTGATCATCAGTTTAATACTAGGGCAAATTTCTTCAAGGAATAAGAAAGTGTTATGTGTTAGTGATCTACCTATGTTAATATTAACTTGTTTTAAAGCTGTTTGTACTTATGGGTACATATGGTGGTTTGGGCTGGTTTTCATATAGCAGAGGTTGTGTATTGTAGGTGTCTTCGAGATACATCCATATGTTATCTACACTGCTTATCCTTAATGATATTTAGGGGGCTGGAGCCAATCCCAGCCGACATTGGACGATAGGCGGTCTACGCCCTGTAGAGGTCGCCAGAGTATCGCTGGGAGAACATACAGAGATAACCTAACCCCAACCTGCTGGTCTTTGGGCTGTTGGCGGAAGCCACAGGAAACACACACAGACACGGGTAGAACATGCAAAATCCACACAGAGGACCACGAGATACAGTATCAAAATGTCAGCAGTGGCACTTATACAAACACAGTAGGGGATAATAGAGAATGCTCTTTTTCTACAGCTATATTACACATACAGTACAAACCATAGAAACATAGACGACAGGGTTCTTTTCAGTTTCTTTGTTTTATTTATGAGAAGAGTGCTTAAGCTGGAGAGCTCCCTGAAGTCGGATGTGAGCAGTTTAATACGTCAACCTTATGTTTTTTTTTTCTAAATAAGGCGAATGGCATTTAAAATAGTACAAAGCAACACTTTTCATAGGAAAATCACTCAAGTAGCTGGGTGCAGAGGGCGTACAGACATGGAAATGGATTCAAAATAAGTACTTCAGTTGAGAGGAAATCATAATGCAATTTTTTTCCCGGCAAATTTAGCTAAGTTGCACTCTGATATAAAAGTGTTGGCCAGTGTTTTTTAATGATTCACTATTTTGCCCCGAAAAGTGCACTTGGAATAAGAAGCTACCGGGCATTAGCATCAGGCCGTAATGAGACACACAGACACGTGATACTTTGAGATGCACTTTGAGCCGATGGAGCTCCAGCGTTAGCAACAAGTACCGACTTTAACTATGTGCATCATCTGGTATATAACTGTGTGTATTTGCTAATTTGACGCACTCCCATTGGTTCCTTTTCCTGTGACACTCCTGTGATATCACTTAGGAAAAAATAAAGAATAATTTTTTTTTTTTTTGTTGCTTTCATTCCAAAACAAATGAAACGTGATGTGTAATAGTATTTGCAAACTGTAAGTATTTAGTTTATGAATATAAACAGTAAGGATACATTGTTTACAGTGTCTTGATGTTCTTTTGTTGCTGTGAGAATGGACATTGTTTTGTCTTTATCTTAAAGTAGATGCAGGATATTGTTTTTAAATCTCCACCAGTGTAGTACATACCAATGGCTGCCAGAGGGTGCCAAAGGTCCTTGCATGACGTATAATAAATCTGCAGTTAAACATAGACTGTATATACAGATATATTGTATATTTAAAAATGTTTTAGGAGGAGGGGGGGGGGGGGGTTCATGAACATATGTAGATTATTCATGTTTTCAAAACAATGATGATGATACATTTTATATGAATAAATCATTAAAAAATACAAGCAAGAAGTTTAACCACTAGAGTTCAGCAGAAACATATTCGGCCCGTCTTACTCTTTAAATGGTCTGTTCTCATCTCATCTGCATCATCTCACATACCACTGGCGAATTATGAGCTTTTTCCAAATAATGGTTTGAATCGTTTCTGAGATTTTTACTTGCATCACAGTACATTTGAGGTGAACATAATTCAGTTGTGGAAATTTGACAAAACCAACAGGAAAAACATCAGCGGAAGTATCTTTTAAACCCATGAATCGCACTGTCGTGAAGTGAAAGTGTAAGTAGATTTTGTGGCAGGTCAGTAATTTACTTCTCAGAGGAGAGCGTCCTTCCTCTGTGCGTTGGAGTTCAGATCATATCACTGACCTTTTATATAAAGCACCTATATAAATATACTATAGTAAACTATGATCTTACGAAATACATGTCATATATTTCATATATTATTATCAATAATAACTGTTACTATTACTATTATGAAATAGCACATATATAAATCTATTCAAGCATTAATCTTAATTGCTGAGCCAGCCGTAAAAAAACCTTGCTAATAAAAACAGGTTACATAACGATGAATTAGAGAGTCTTCTACATATCGAAATCGAGGCGCTGTCCCTTCATCCCAAACTCCCCTTTACGTCAGGCGCGCTCCCGTGCGTGAGAGAATCCGTCCCCGCGACTCGACACCGAGTTGTAAAAAGGGAACTTGGCAGACTGTGCTTCCTGTGTGCTGAACCCGAAAGCAGGAGAGAGACCATGGAGTCCCGTGCAAGGCAAACTGTCCTCGTTCTCCTGTCAGTGCTGAGTGTCTGTGCTGCTGCTGACCCACAAGGTGAGTACACCACCAGAAACTAACTGGGAGAACCAGGGAGCTGCCTGCAGCTTTGTCAACCTGTAGAACTTGCACTCAGTTAGACTCTCGCTGAACTCAGACCTCACCTTACACCTACATTTGGGGACAGCCTCTGTGTTCAAAGGTGAACACAACATCCCATGCACATTAGCAGATTTAACCATTTAGTAAGAACCTGCTTCAAGTTAATCCAATATATGGTAAAGAGTGTATCGTTACCAGACTTGGGTAATATGTTAAAACATCCTCTGACCGAGGTTCAATTTAGGTCTAAAGATTAGAACTAAAACACAAGCAGACTTTGAGGATGATGATTATTTTCTATCCTTGTGTGTCACTGTGATGCTGCAGGCCGATACGTTTTTAGGAGAAAACTCATTTCTCTCCATGTTGATCTCTCGTAATACATGAAACGCATTATCTTTGTATCTGATTACACTGTTAGTCTGAAGAACTGGTGATCCGTCCAGTCTGACTTTGTCCGTCACAGCACTTATCAGGTCACATTCTACACCTTAGACCCACTGGTGATACTGTGCGTTCAAGGGTCAACATCATGTCACACGCACACTGCTCCTCCATTTAAGATCACCCTTAGTTATACTGACTTAATGCTTACGTAAAATGACCAACACAGGACTTGGACTGAGGGTGTGTCCCCCATTCACCAACAGGTAGTAAATGACCAGGAATGTGTAATACGAAACAACCTCCTCTTAAATAACCTGAATGTTTGGAGACCTTATATTTGTTACATTACTAAGCTTCATGATTTTGTCCTTGTGAACTGTCACATATGGATTCTCTACTATAATCTGACAGCACCTGAAGTTCACACGGAGCTCGGGAACCTGAGAGGTGAGTATGTGAGTGTGAAGGGGAAGGAGCCCGGGGTCCACGCCTTCCTGGCTGTCCCGTTTGCCAAGCCACCCGTAGGCCCTGCTCTGAGACTGGCTGCACCCCAGCCTGCAGAGGCATGGGAGGGAACGAGAGACGCTACCAAGCAGCCGCCCATGTAAGGCATCCATGTGCTCCAGCTGTTGCATGTCCCCCCCCCCGGTGGGAATCGCGTCCAATACTTGTTGATGAAAATACTTCTCTCTTTCAGGTGTGTTCAGAATAAACAGACGCTTATAGATCTGCTGGCTAGAGTCGACATGGTGGTGGCACATGTCCCAGACATGTCAGAAGACTGCCTCTACCTCAACGTCTACACCCCTGCAAACAGATCTCAAGATGCCAAGCTCCCGGTAAGAAGTCCTTGTTGCATGTGTGTGCAAAAATGAAAAAATAATTCTCAGTAGGAAAAAGCGGAGCCATACACTTAGAAGACACCGACCAAGATGTCGGCAGAGAGTTTGTGGTGGTAAGAGCTGAGTCGATGTACTGTAAACAAAATCCATCACTAAGGTTTAGCTCTGGAAAAGTTTGATTACATGGTTTGATTACTTTTAAGAAATTCATAATGTCTAAACATGAGGGTGTTTCTGTATTTTAACAGGTCATGGTCTGGATCCATGGCGGAGGCTTTACTATGGGGTCAGCCTCAATTTACGATGGCTCCGCCCTGGCTGCTTACCAGGATGTGGTCGTAGTTTTGATCCAGTACCGCTTGGGATTCCTGGGCTGCCTAAGGTAAAAATAAAAAAGGAATGGACTTTCTAAGCACAGTTACAATGAAAATACAAGGATTGCATTCTTCTGCTTTGATCCCGACCTGTGCCCCATGTAAACAAAGTGTGAAAACCTGCTCACTTTACCAGCTTGTGCGAACGTAGCCTGGTACACTATAACTACAGTATACGGTTCTGTGCAGCACTGGAGATGAGCACATGTCCGGAAACTTTGGCTTGTTGGACCAGGTTGAAGCTCTGAGATGGACCCAGAAGCACATTCACAACTTTGGCGGAGACCCAGATTCAGTAACGATATTTGGGGAGTCTGCTGGTGGAGTGAGCGTGTCCTTCCTGGTAAGGATCAATCTGCAGAGTTGGGACCTCAAAGCAACACTGTGCAAGTTTTGTTTCTTTTTTTTAATCTTGAAGGTCCACTGTTTAAGATTTAGGGGAAATGGGCTGAAATTGATTCTAAAATAATCCTAGTAGTGTTTTCATTTGTGTTTCATCTAAATTGGACAAATTGTTGTTTTCTTTACCCTAAAATGGGCTATTTTATATTGAAATACTTTATATTTACATCAGCCGCGGGTCCTCTCTACGGAGGCCGCCATGTTTTTTTAAAGTAGCACAAACTGGACAGAGCAAACGCCTTTTGAGTTGTTTTTTTGTCAACTTAAGTCGACCACAGGTTCTCGTTCATTTATCACTGCAGAGTCACAGCTGTCACTTTTTCTGATGCTTTGACCAACAGCTCCTCTCACCATTAGCCAAAGGCCTGCTCCACCGTGGCATCGCTGAGAGCGGCACTGCCGCAATGGATGAACTCTTGATGAATGATCCTCTTCCAGTGGCACAGGTGAAGCATCTATGTGTATACTTAATTGTGCAAACATTGATAAGAATATAATGGATTTCTGAATTGCTGAGATGGATTCCTCTTGTGTCTTTCCTCAGATAGTAGCAAATATATCTGGCTGTAGCCTGGAAAGCACAGAGAAGATCAGCCACTGCTTGAAAAACCTCGACTTCGATTCTGTTCTGACTATTGCAAAGGTGAGATATATTATATGCACAGCCGATGTGATGAATTGACCGTGTGACTACGTCCTCTGTAAGATTCCTGTGAATTAATAACTTTTTTTTAATCTCCAGATGCAAACCTTGAGAATTGGTGTAACCATTGATGGACACTTTCTCACTAAAACTGTGAATGAGATTTTCCTTGAAAAGGCATTTCCCACTGTGCCTTTAATGACCGGTGTTAATAATGATGAATGTGGCTGGTTACTTCCAAGTGTAAGTGCTAAGTGCATGATTGTTCCTGTAGTATGTGGCTGGTGTTCACTTGTTTTGCTGCTGTGCATGTCTGGAACCTTAACTGCAGCTGCCTCTTCCCTCAGTTCATGGCTCCTCCAACCTGGACGGAGGGATTAGATCGGGAGCAAGTGGTCAACATAGTCTCCCTGTTTTACAGTGATGTAAGACAAACACTGCCAAACATTACGTCATCACTCTGTTTTTATCTTGCTCAAGTTTCTTAAACAAACCTGTTCATTGTTTTTTCTCAAGCCCAAAACTGCAATCATCAAAGATTCGATTTTAGAGGAATACATCGGAACCGGTGAAGATCGAGTGAAAAACAGAAATGGACTCACTGAGTTGCTCGGAGATGTTTTATTTAACGTTCCAGCTATCAAGACTGCTATGGCCCACAGAGGTAATTTTCTATACATGCTAATGAAAATGTATTTAATATGACATATTAATATGATTATTAGTGCTATAGTGTAGAAAACAAATTGGATATTTCAAGAATGAAGTCGTAGTATGTCGAGATTAATAAATATATATAATTCCAGAAATTCAGCTGTGTTATTACGAAATATAACTTCATAATATTATGAGAATTAAGTTGGAATCTAATGAGAAAACAGCCATTATATTACACAAATAAGGTTGTGATATTACAAGGTTAAATTTGGAATATTACAACAAGAAAGTTATAAATTTACAAGAAAAACAGCTATCATATTTCGAAAATGGAAAATTGTGTAAATAGGCAGCAAGGAAAGCCAGTGCTTGAGTAACTAAGAAATGATTTCCTCCTCAACAAAAGATTTGAATTGACACATTTTATTGCACAATCTTTTCAAAGCCCAATATTTATGATAATGTGGTGCTGATGAGCCAAAAGATGAAGTATTTCTATATTATAAGTATAACTTAACAAGATGCTCCACATGCCTCAATTTAACACTGGAGACCGATGTTCATCTTATAAAATAACATAACTTAAACTAAATACTTTATTTTCATCACCAGGTCTCTGATTGTTTTCCCTCCCGTCGCAATTAAAGAAGCATCAATTAATATTTATCGTCCCACATTATTATATCCCAACCATTTATCTACCACCAGATGCAGGCGCCCCTGTTTACCTGTATGAGTACCAGCATGCTCCCATTGCCCTGAAGGCAAAAAGGCCGAGTTTTGTTGGGAGTGACCATGGAGATGAAATCTTCACAGCATTAGGATTCTGTTTCACAACCACCCATGTCACAATACTTGGTAAGCTCAATGTAAAACCTACTGGCTCAATAGACCCCCAGATTTGTGGTGAACTGCTGTGGTTTGTGTTCATGGTTAAGTGTTTTACCACATTATCATTGTTTCAGATAAATGCCCAGAAGAGGAGGAAGAGTTCAGCAGAATCATGATGAGCTACTGGGGCAACTTTGCTCGTACAGGGTAGGTATGACCTCGAATCATATACATATATGTTGTGATTATTGTACCTTAAGCGTGGCACCATTAAATGGTGTGCCTTAGGGAATTCCATAAATTTGGTTATCAGAAAAAATACTCAATATGAATATTAAATATTAACTTTAATTGACAGTAAAGCTACCTCGGAGCACCACCCTTCATAAGAAGTGAAAAAATAGCCAATTCATTCACTAAGTCTCATGAAAGTACTAACAACAAATTTGGAACTCTGATTAATAATTAAATTAATAACTTAAACCCAAATTATTAAGTCAGTAGTTAGCTAAATTTAAGGACATGTAGATTTTGGAAAAATTCACCCTTATGCAAACTTAATGAAGACACGTGTTTTGAAGAAAAAACATTGATTAACATAAAATAAAAGTATAAACACACAAACTAACTGAAAGTGTACTTACTATATACAGATGTGCAGATGTCTGTATGAGTACATGTGCTTTCAAAATGGCAGCCGGCCACTATGAAGACCCCCTGGAGTGTGGGGATCATGTGGCTGAGATCACTTGGATGTGTTAAGTTAAGGGGAGATGAATGAGTGAGGTATTGGTGCCAGGTCGGAGAAAGTAGTTAGGTTAGGGTTAGAAAACTAGAATTTAACAGTCCTGTGCGCAGCCTGGTGTAACGAGCCCAGTTGTGTCACCAGATCATGATATTGGGAAAAAAAGGTCCAGTTTGAGATGCTTTTTGAATTCCATTGAAGTGGGTGTTGCTGATTGTGCTTCCTGTTCCGTTCTGAAGTTCTTAGGCAGGCTCTCGCATCACTGCCTCTTGGAAGGTTCTAGCAGTCTGCTCCAGGCATCCCTGCTTTGAGGTCGAAAGGGCTTGGGTAGGGAGAGGTAACCCTCCAGGAGTAGAGAAGAGAGAGAAGTCAGGGAGAACTGGGCTTTTATCGGTCTGGTGAGGTCATGAGACACAAAGTGACCATGGTGGAAAGGTGTGTCCAGGGGAAGGTTTAACAGCTAGGCGTGAAGAGGAAGCACCTGAGACTGAGGAACCTCTCCTTCGTCTTCAGAACAAAGGAAACATGTGGTTGCAGGATTTTGGCTATACACATTGGCCCAACTATATATACATGGAGGTAAGACAAACGTATCTATAACCTGTGTGTTTGTGTGTGCACTCTTGTGTAGTTCTCCTAATGGGGACGGCCTTGTCCACTGGCCTAAGTATGGAGCAGAAGAAGAATACCTGTCGATTGCAATGAAGGAGCAGAAACCTGCTCGGCAGCTGAAGAAGGAGCGGTTTGTCTTCATGACTCAGACCCTCCCGGAGAAGCTCCGACGATACGCAGAGCAGATGGAGCGCGGCGAGCTGTAGAAGAGTCCGCTCTCCTATCTCCATTCCATCCACTTTTTAATCAGTAACCACAAACAAGTATGTGAGATATACTATGAGACATTTGTGAAGGTTAGAAATAAAAATTCTAAACAACTGAAAAACCCTTGTTGTACTTATTGTAGCCTTTAGGATGTATCATACATTGTTTATTATTAAATTAAATGTGCCCACAAAGTTCTGAAATTTAATCGAACTATTAGCCTTCAAAATGTCAGATAAGTTAAAGTTGTGTGAATATATATTTATCCTGCTTATATTGATTATCAGTTTAAAACTAAGGCAAATATCTTCAAGGAATACGATGTGTGATGTGTTGGTGATCTACCTATGTTAAACGTTACACCCCAGTCCGTTCACTCCGCTCTGCTTCGGCCAATCGGCTCGTTGCTCCCTCACTGCTAGCTAAACACTCATCAAAATCACGACTGTTTGCAGTGCTGGCTCCTAAATGGGTGAATGAGCTCCCAATCGCCATCCGGACATCGGAAAGTTTACACATCTTCCGCCGCAAACTAAAAACGTCCCTCTTCCGATTATAGCATGAGTAAAAAAAAAAAATACTAACAACTTTTTAGACTAACAATTTAGTAGTACTTTCTTGATTCTTGTTGTTATGGGTTTGTACCCTTGGGGTTGGTTAGGGTTAGGGTTAACATTCATATGTTATGTATACAGAGCTGCCAACTTTTCAAAAAACCTTGGAGTGAGATTTTGTCGGGGGTGACCAACATTTTGCCGCGCACACAGCCACACACGTTGGTGGCTCAAATATCAGGGAATTGTTGGAATTTGGCGTTGTATCCATGTTGTTCGCTGCATTCTGGTGGCCTTTGGGGCCCGAAGTCGTTGATATGAGCGGCCGACTGGAGATGGACAACATTGGTTACATTCTGTGACGCAAAGACATAGCTGAAGGTCCACCCCCAGGAAATGTTGGTTTAAGTAGATGTTGTTTCCTGCATTCTAGTGGATTTTTGGGTGGTATGCTAAAGATGTGCAATACCTGAACTTCTTCTGATTCATGTTCCTCTGATCATGACTTGTAGGGCCTTCTAGCCTTGAGCTGAACATTCAACCAGAAAACTATTGTTGTGCCTCAATGACCACAATATAGCCTAATTAATAGACCTTTGTTTAAGATTTGACCAAGGTAGGTTGATTGACATTTTGATTACAATGGTTTTCAACTAATTCTGAACTGAAACCTAACCTATATTTTAAATAATTGTATTCTTAAGAGCAGTTAATGATTTATGTTCGCCTCCCACCACACTTTCCATCAGACAAAAAAGTGCAACAAATAAAGTGCTTAAACAGTAGCCTTTTTAAGCAACACAATGGACCCTCTTCCCCAAAATAAAATTTGTCTGGAGCCGCAAAACATATTTGATAACAAAGCTAATAAAGTTTTATATAAAGTTATACTATACTAAACTATGGTTTGTTGCATTTATGAAATTATCGAACAACAATAAAGAAAACTGTTGACATTTGATTGATATTTTTACCTGTTACAACAAAGGAAAAACCAAACGCTTATGAAGAGAAGAAAATACACAGGCAAGTGTCGGCCTACTTTGAAATAAATTAAACACAGACCTTTGTAGGGTTATTTGAGTCCTCCCCGTATTTGTGGAAAATGTATGAAATAAGAAGTACCCTATTTTTAAATAAATAAAAACATATAGCTGCAGCCTAATAGCTTAAAAATATATATTTTAGTTGGCGAAATATTTAAACGAAAAGTGAGAGCAGGTCAGGCTGGAGGCGGACACAGAAACTGCAGCTCGGTAGAAACCAACTGCAGCTTCTGCTCTGATCAAGACGCTGAGCTCTGATCAGCTGAGACCAGAGAAACTCTGTGTTTTCACTGTTTCCACTGAGCAGCCGGTGAGTCAGTGACCAGCTCCTTCAGGTGAAGGAGCTCTGGTCTTGTGTCTCTGAGCGAGTGCGCCGGGCGGGGGGCGGAGCCTCGGGACCGGTGCGCTATCTGGGGCACACACACACACACACACACACACACACACACACACTCGCCCGCTCCTGGTACTTCATGACGGCCTGATACGATGATGTTTTAAAAAATGATCGTGACTTAGTCAACCACCAACATTTTCGTCTCGTCTCGTCAACAAGTTAAAATAGATTTAGTCATGCGCTTCACTTAAAAGATCCAGGTTTTTTTTGGCGTGAGAAATTGGATGTGTGGCGTGAGTGCGTGTGAAAACATGCAAAAGCGTGTGTCACACGGCGGAAGCGTGAGAGTTGGCAGCTCTGTGTATACTGCTTATCCTTATCCTTAAAGGATTTAGGGGGCTGGAGCCCATCCCAGCCAACATTGGACTGAAGAGGTCGCCAGAGTATCGCTGGGCGAACATACCCTAACCCCAACCTGCTGGTCTTTGGGCTGTTGGGGGAAGCCAGAGGAAACACACACAGACAAGGGTAGAACATGCAAAATCCACACAGAGGACTATGAGATACAGTATCAAAATTCCAACAGTGGCACTTATACAAACACAGTAAGGGATAATAGATTTTTAGAGAAATGTTACACATACAGTACAAACCATAGAAACATAGACGACAGGGCTCTTTTCAGTTTCTTTGATTTATTATTGAGAAGAGTGCTTAATCTGGAAAGCTCCCTGAAGTTGGATGTGAGCAGTTTAATACGTCAATCTCATGTTGTTTTTTACTAAATCAGGCGAATGGCATTTAAAATAGTACAAAGCAACACTTTTCAAAGGAAAATCACTCAAGTAGCTGGGTGCAGAGGGCGTACAGACATGGAAATGGATTCAAAATAAGTACTTCAGTTGAGAAGAAATCATAATGCAATTTTTTTCCCGGCAAATTTAGTAAAGTTGCACGCTGATATAAAAGTGTTGGTCAGTGTTTGTTTAATGATTCACTATTTTGCCCCGAAAAGTGCACTTGGAATAAGAAGCTACCGGGCATTAGCATCAGGCCGTAATGAGACACACAGACACGTGATACTTTGAGATGCACTTTGAGCCGTTGGTCTGGGTAATGTTCAGCAAGCTTGGTCTCAAGTTTGAAGTACGTTGGAAGAGAGGAGGGAATATCTCTGCAGGCACAAAGCCAGGCAAACAACATGTCAGCCATTTAATCAAACCACAACTTAAATACGTTTCTGTTTCAGACCAAGATTATATAAGCACGTAAACTGTATAGTTTAGAAACTATAATTCAATTCACAGTATGTTAATACATTATATTGTTGTATTGCAGTTCAGTTTTCAGACCTACATAATATCTTGTCGGGTGTGGTGACATATAAACTGTATGTGATGTGGGAACGTGAGCAGGAGCATATCGCTGAAAAGATATGGTTAGAGTACAAAGGACGAAAAACATATCCCCCTGTCCAAAACGGACTGCTGAAGCTACAGTGTTCGATAAGACAGCACGTCCCACCTGTCAATGGTTGGAAAATTACCTAGTTGTAAAAGTCAGTCAGTATTCCTATTGGATAAATGAAGATAAAGAAGGCAACTTAACACATTTTAATACACGATTTGAACTGATTTGTGGCAAAAACACCTGAGATGCAGTCTTTTCTAAATTCAGATGTCTTGAACGCAATAATAATAAAAAAAATTAAAAAAAGCAAGGCATGCTGCTCAATGAACGAAAACATCATGTTCAGGTAATGTTTATGAGTGTGGTATGATTAAATCGAAAAAAGAAAAATGCAGCATGCAGGTCAATATGATGGGCACTGAAAGTACTAAAAAACTAAATATATATATATATATATATATATATATATATATAGTCTTATAATATTAATATTATATATAAGAATACATTGGACCCCTTTATCCTCTTCAAGCACTACTAGGTACAGACATGTTTTTCAGAATCAGAGGCACGTACAGTTCGATCCATAATAAGTGGTTGAGAAATACTTTTTCTCCTGCAGGGAATAAATAAATAAATTAAAAACCTGTGACCTGTTTTCATGCTACACCGTAGGATTAAGGTCACGCAAAAGTGAGGTGTTGACGTCGCCTTGAGAGACCTTCCAAAGTTCTCGTATGGGAACAGGAGCGCGGTGTGCTGGGTCAGGGTGACATAACTAGCTTCAGTAGACAGTAAAACACCATTTCGTGAAACACAGACGATATCCTGGAGAGTTAAGAGCATGAGCTAACGTGATAGTAATATTGTCAGCAGAGGTGATTGGTGTGCAACACTTGTTAACGCATTGTGTTGTGGGAGGAGACTAAAGCTTGGCGCATCAGGATGTCCAGTTCTGCATGCTGTG
The DNA here is from genome assembly GCF_947347685.1 of Pleuronectes platessa. Classification (NCBI taxonomy): domain Eukaryota; kingdom Metazoa; phylum Chordata; class Actinopteri; order Pleuronectiformes; family Pleuronectidae; genus Pleuronectes; species Pleuronectes platessa. The sequence goes on along the minus strand of NC_070632.1, from coordinate 11,370,457 downwards.
CAGCATGGCATCAAATCGCTCCATGTCCGGGGCGTGAGCGTGGGCCAGTTGGTCATTGAGGCGACTGTACAGACTGAAAGACTTCAGCTCCAGCCAGATGAAACCAAAGCGGTCCCCGTCAAACAGCACAAAGAGCCCCGGGGTGCGCTCGGGGCTCGTAAAGCCGTGCCCCGCGATCAGGCCTGTCCCATAGAAGCTGAAATGGAGGAACATCAATTCATCAATACTTTGCTTTAACTTATAATAACTATTTTCAATAATTATTAATAGCAACCATTATTGCAGATAAACTGAAATTAATAATTTTAATTTCTATTTATCAATCCTAACAGCAGTGTTTCCTTCAGTGAGTGGGTGATAATAATAATAATTATACAACCAAATACAATAATGAAAAATAATATAAAACCTATGAAGTTTTCTTGAAGGTTGCTTGTAATAAATAATCGGTCACAGCCAAACAACTGGTTTTGTTCACCCATGAGTATTATCTACATTTTACAGCAGGTCATCAACTATTCCAGTCTGCATGCTTAAGGAGAAAGACACTGGACGCCCAAATTGCCCAACAGCTGTGTCGTATGATAGAATGAGCGCTGTATAAAGGAGCGGTTTGTGTGTTAGTGTGTGTGTGTGTGTGTGTGTGTGTGTGTGTGTGTGTGTGTGTGTGTGTGTGTGTGTGTGTGTGTGTGTGTGTGTGTGTGTGTGTGTGTGTGTGTGTGTGTGTGTGCGTGCGTATGAATAGAAAACCAGTTTTTTATCATTCCATTCAAAGTCATACCTGTGATTGGTCACAGTTAACCACAGCGGGAGCTCTGCACCATTTTGCACTACATCCAATTTAATTAAGTGTGAGGGTCAAAAATCTTTTTTTTCTTTATTGTAAATTAATTATCATTGTCTTAAAGTAAAAAAAAAAATCGGAGGTTCCAGACAACAGCTCTCATAACAGCTGTTCAGCCAACATTGTTCACACATACTGGAATACATTCAAAAGATACGATTTCAACCTGTTGGCAATGAACTTTCAACAGTGAGGCAACTTACAACAGCTCATGATCAACGGGTGCACTGTGTCTGAGCCAGTACAACCAGTCACCTGAGGATTTAACACTGTGTTCATGTCCTTACCATTTCCTGCAGGTGCGAGGGTACACCTCGTTGCGAGCCATAACCCCCAGGGGCAGGACAAACGGCTGAGTCTCTAGAGGACTGGTGCTGCTGCTGGGGTCGGGCTGGCAGCCGTCTGAACCGGCACCATGGTCGACCTCCAACCCTTCCGCCACGCCGGCACCGCCGCAGGCCTCCTCTGCTGCTGCACCGCTGACCGTGGGAGAGACAACCTTGGCCCGCTGTTCTGTTTCCCTCTGCACCTCCGCATGTACCCCCAGTACGAGCTGAGACAGTTCCTCTATTCTGCGCTGGTGTTCCAAGTCTGGGAGGACAACGGGCCGGCTCAGGTCCACGTCTAACGTGAGCTGCCCTGCAGGAACGTTGGGGTCTCCCTGCAGGAAGGAATGTAATTACATATTGCACCACTAGCAGAGGACTGTGGTGGATCCATGCTGCTATCCACTGGTTTAAGTATGTGAAAACATTCACTTCAAAAGGCATAACAATCATAAATCAAAATTTTGGCTGATAGTAGCAAGAGGAAGACAATTACCACATTAACAGGATTTTAAATGATTAACAGGAAACCTGTGATTATCCAACACAGCAGGGTTATCATGTTTTCCAGTCCTTGGTTGAGCGCGGTGTGCTTGGTCAGGGTGCCATAAATAGCTTCAGTAGACAGTAAAACACCATTTCGTGAAACACAGACGATATCCTGGAGAGTTAAGAGCATGAGCTAACGTGATAGTAATATTGTCAGCAGAGGTGATTGGTGTGCAACACTTGTTAACGCATTGTGTTGTGGGAGGAGACTAAAGCTTGGCGCATCAGGATGTCCAGTTCTTCATGCTGTGCAGCATGGCATCAAATCGCTCCATGTCCGGGGTGAAAAAGCTCATGTTTTCCAGTCTATTGGTTACTTCACCATAAGGGGAGATTATTTTTGAGAAAGCCGATCACGATGATTCACTAACTTACAGTGAGTTTGGTGGCTCTTGCAGACGTCCCATGGAAACTGAGCATGACGATCTCCAAGCCGTGACTGCCGTAGGTCCCTTTGAAGAGGCCCGGCTGCAGCAGGTCGGAGGGCATTCTAGGAGGAAGGTAGATCCTCCGGTACGTCAAGCAGTTACTGTCGGGAGAAAGAATGTGAATGCCAGTCAGTCTACCCGGTCGGGTTATACATTCATCCACTAGAGAATTCAGAACGACCTCTACATATATGATGCTTCTGTCGTCCTTTAATGTTAAACCCACAAGAGCCACTGAGTAAACAAACAGAGTAAGTGTGATGTAAAGAAAACTCTCGTACTCGTATTGACTCGTGTAAATGAACTTCATCAGGATGAGCTCCTGCATGTGTTCATGGAAGATTTCTTCCAACGTCCGGCCCCATTCTTCCTCCAGCCATGTCCTGAACTCCTACACACACACACACACACACACACAAAAGGTCCATGCACAAACGCTTGATTTTCCTTTTGAAATTCATGAATGAAGAGTTACACAAAGGTTATCTCAGGGAGTCACAGATCCCTGGCTGGACCCACCTCCTGTCTGCCTCCTGGCATGCGGTGATGATCCGTCTGGTTACATTTGGTTGAAAATTCCTCCTTCTTGCCAGTCTGAAAAAAATGGAATATGACACACACATTGGAGGATCTCCTACTTATTTTTAAGCCGCTGACCTCAAATTACTGGACAACATTTTTTTTCCGTCAAGCCAATTTCTTTGGTGCTTCTTGAGCTGCACAACCGCTCACCTGTATGTCCCCTTTGTGGGGACCCTTGTGTCCGTACATACACTCCACTGTGGCCTTATTGCTCTCCAACATGTGGACACGGAAGAGAGGCCGTCTTCTCATGGGATCCTCCACGCGAGGGTCATGAGGTGGTAAATACATCCAGCCAATGATGAACAGCCCATCCACCTGAAAGAAAATAACTTTTTATTAATTTATCAGCCACTGAAATTATTTTAGGTCTCCTGCCAAAAGAAAAGCAGTTGAATATTTCTTTTTTTATCTTGACGCAGTGTGGGATCATGGGAGTTGTTGTCTTCACCACCACCGCAGATGCAAATCAACCTGACTTGCAAATCATGTTCACAGCCAAGTAAAAAGGTTTCAAAGCTTTATTCATGTTACGCAACAAACGGCAGCTAATAACCATGATCCTTTGCGAGTGACCAATACAAAAAGTGGAAGGAAGTGGCTAACTGGCTATCACTGTTTTTTTCCTTCGTGATATGTTGTTTATGAAAGTAAAACGAAACCTGGGGATTTTTCTTGATTTTGGATCATTTTAGTTCACAAGTCAACAAATATGTAACACAGGTCTCGTTATTTTTAAAGCATTTTTATTAAGAATTGTAACATATCATAACTTTAATGCAAAAAAATCTGTATTGAGTTACAAAAACTTACCACAACGTTGAGCAATCCGCCGTAAGGGCCGATGTCAGGCTGCCATATGCCCAAGATGTTTCTGTAAGGGTAAAGCACTGCAACACAAAAGCCCAACATCACACTATAATGGTTAGTTTCTGCAGTGACACACTCACACACTACTGTAATGTGCATGGTTATAAAACACAAGAGCAGTTAAAATCCACAGACGGAGATTTTTTTTTAAAAGTTTGTCCGGAAGGACTCAATGAGACAAACTGACCACGTCCCTGTCAGCCATGTTTTGGAAAGTACACACAAAGCACATTGCGTCAACCGGCCTCAAACAAACACTGCAGAGGAGGTTTATTACCACGTTTACTGTTCACACAGGGTGCATTACACTGAGGCAACCGTTTGCTTGCAAGTGAAATACACACACACACACACACACACACACACACACACACACACACACACACACACACACACACACACACACACACACACACACACACACACACACACACACACACACACACACACACACACACACACACACAGAGAACCCCTCATGCTTCAGCCATCCACATTTGAGGTCAGTGTACATACAGTGTGTGTACACGTCTTTATAGTCCATGTGCTCGTAGTCAGGCAGGAGCTTCATGAAGCGCCCAGACTTCACCCGAGGGTCGACACCTGGCGGGGCACAACACAGGCACGTGTAGAGCAACCGCGGAGCAAGGCGCGCTCAGTCCAGTGCCACACTCTAATGAGTTCAGTCATAAAATTAAAGAATGATCTATTCAGAGAGACACTCTGTCCGGCGTGGCAGCTGGTGTTACAAAACAGGAACAGATGGAGGGAAAATACATTATCAAAAAAGTGTTTTAAAATAACTTGTGGCACAGGTCTGAGATAAAGTGGGACAGAGAACCCATATTAACGCCAACAGCAGCTTTAGCCCGGAATGCATCTGCAGCAAAACACTGTCAACATTAGGAGACCCACACCTACCCCCCCCAGGCACAAAATAGAGAATAATAACGACTCTATTCATCGAGCACCTTTAAAAGTACAGCATGCTGCACAACAGGAAGACATGGTTAAAATACAGAAGGGAGAACATGAATAATAAAGGTGATAATGATAAATGATCTGTAATAATGTAAAGACTGCAAATGCTGAATGCTATGATGGATTGAGAAGGAAACAAATAATTGATTAACTGGATTAAATTCATGGGAGGCATGAGAGCTGATAGTATTCAAATCCAACTCACGTTTCGCATAGAGCTCCCTGCTAGAAACTCCTCCCACCTCCACCTTCCTCAGATCCTCCTTCATATCAAACTCTGCAGAGAGAAACACAAGAGGGGACTCAACATCACATTAAAAACATATTAGGGCAATGCAAGCCACGCGTAGCATTAGTGGTAATGGACGCCGTTACACAGCAAGGAAGGTTATTTAAACAGGGAAGTCAATGATCTCCATATTTATCGATTTCACAATGTTAACCATTCGAGTTACACATTAACTTAAACTCCAGTCAGCAGATGACATCCAATCACGTCTGCTACTCGGAGATTCACAGGATTTATTTAACGCAAGTGAGCTAAACGGCTGTTCCTTATTTGTCACTGATATAAAAGGATAATGGTTCTGTAGGCTGCAGCACTAGATCCCAGTAATCTGCCTTGAACAGCTACGATTTGTTCCTTTCCCTCATTTCTGGGAGTCCTGTCCCTTTACCTCTGATACAGGTTGTTCTGCTTGCTGAGGGTCAGGGCTTTAGCTCACAGCGTTTTCCAAGAGTTTTGTAAAGGGTAAAAACATGTTTGTGTGTTTGTTTATTTCTCTCAGTGATACAAAGATGTTGCTCCAAGTGTGTGGCATTCGGGTTGTCATGCAACTTTTCAGCAGGCGGCATTCCTCAGGGCACCACTATGAAGCTGGAGTGAGAAAATGTTGTGTGCTTTTATTTGATAAATAAAGTGGGGTTCTATTCACTGATCAGCAACAACATCACAACCACCTGAGTAACATTGTGTAGGTCCCTGTCATGCCATCAAAGCAACTGTGACACATTGACTCCACAAGTACTGAGGGAGTCCCCTGGTATCCGGCACCAGGACTTCAGCATTTGTGTGGTGAGGCCTCTATTGACCGGACCGGTTATTCCAGCACGTCTCTCGGCTGCTTGATCAGATTAAGATCTGGGTTATTTCGAGGAGAAGTCGGCACCTTGAACTCTTCATCGTGTTCCTCAAAGCCCTCCTGAGCACGACGGAATACCGATGCCATGAAGGGGGCTGTACGTGGTCTGCGACAATGTTCAGGTAGGTGGTACGTGTTTAAGTAGCATCCACCTGAAAGGCAGGACTACAGGGTTTACCAGCAACAGATGCAATACACTTCACAGGGGTCAGCATGTGGCTGAATCATATCCAGCAATAACCTTAGACCTGACCTGGCCTGCTGGCTCTGGAGATGCTCTGACCCAGTCGTCCAGCTCTCACAACTTGGCCTTTGTCAAAGTTGCTCAGATCCTCCGTCCATTTTTCCTGCTTGCAACACATCAGCTTCACTTGCTGCCTACTACAATCCCACCCTTTGCAACTGGATAGTCACTGTTATTCACAACACCCATCAATAGTTTTAATGCTGTGGCTGATGGGTGCAAAATGGATTTCTAGAGAGGCCAGTTATACTGTGCTATTTTCTCCCCTGAATAAATTATATGGAACTTGTATGCAAAAGTGGATATTTGAGTCCACTGTGGGCAATGTGGTGTGTCAATAAACAGGGAGGCTTTGTTTGTATATTTTAACCTACAACTTTGTCTCACTTGATTTAGCTGACATTTATAGCCACTACTATATTATATCATACAGGGGTTGTACGTGTGATTGTGTACCGACACTGTACAAAGGTTTGATGATTAAAAACAACTTACGACTGACTAATTGCCTCAGCAGTTATCTTGATGTGGTTCTTTGAAAATAATGAGCAGTGAGCCGGGAGGGGGAAGTGAATCTTTAATAACATTAGAGTCATGCTGGGGTGGGGGGTGGTGCTGATCACAATCATGGCCCCTGTCCCAATAGGCTGAATCCGGCCCTGCATCAACAGTCTTGTCATTTACCCTGACTGATCACCACGGGCCTATCAACATTGAGAGGCCGGGCTCCATTTCTGTAAAGCACTGGCTGGGTTAATTCCCCCATGGTTCCCGCACTGATCGATAGAAGAGCTTTCGGGGGGGGGGGGGGGGACATGTCCGGCGGAACCATAACTGCTGACAACTGATAACCTGATGACAAATCCTAGAACACAGGTGGTAACAGTCTGTGACTTTGTGAAGCTGTCCGGGCCGGGGACAGGTTTACACACGATCGCTATATTTACCTTCGATGCAGCGCCTCCTCCAGATGGTCTCCATGTTGAGGATCTGTCTGAACGCCTTGCAGACGAGGGCCACGCTCGGCAGCGCTGTTCCGGGGAGCAGGGAGAAGATCTCCACGAGCAGCTCCGGCGGGAGTTCCGACAGCGACTGCGGGTGCGGGGGTCCGGTGCTGGAGCCTCCTCTGTTGACACGGCCGCTGCCATATTCGCGGGCGTCACTCGGCCCTGCAGTGGCGCCTCCGGAGACGTCTCCCCGCGGCTGGCCCACGATCCGCTCCCCTTCTTCCTCGTCCATGTCGGAATCGCTCCCCTGGCCCTGCTGGTTCTGCCGCTGTCGCCTCCGACACCTTCGCGACTGGCCCACTCCGCATAGCCTGGCGCACACAGCCATCCGTAGTTCACCAGGCGGGCAGCATTACATCACTACGACATGTCAGCTGCAGCCTGGTCTCCTCCTGCCCCCGTGAGCACGAGCGGCGCCGTTTCCTCTGACGTCACGGCGACTCACAGCGACGCACGCAAACGGCGCAGTGGCGTCGCGTCCCGCAACATTCACAGAGAGTCACTACGCAGGAGAACGCACACATGCCGTACTATTCCCTTTAGAATGTAAAGTCCCCAAGCGTGGTTCCCTATCATGGTTATGTGAGATGTCGTCCGGGCGGATTGTCCACACTTGGAGGCAAAGAGACACAGGATGTTTTTATTTAGAACTTCTGCAGTTTGCTACTTCAGAATCATCCCGTGCCGATCAGAGTCCTCCTCAGACTGTTCTAAAATGTCCTGTGAACTGTTATAATGTTAGAGTGTGGACGTTGAATAAAGACTTTTTAATATATAGTCAAAATGATCTTCACGGTAAGGAAAAAAAACAAAAGTCGAGCTAGCCAGGAGTCGAACCTAGAATCTTCTGATCCGTAGTCAGACGCGTTATCCATTGCGCCACTAGCCCGTTGAAGATCCACAAGGGGGTAGTGTAATAGTTGAATGCTACATCTTGCAGGTTGATGCAAGGGCTGTTGGCTTTCATGGCCAGGATTCGGCTCGACCCACTGTAGCAGCGGTTCTATGGTTCCCAGGGGCGGCTCTTGGTACAGGCGACATGACGTGACACATGCTATGTAAAACAATACAGTAACGTTACACCATCATCCTCTAACCTAACCCTAACCCTAATATATACAATATAAATAAAACACAATATAAAAACCCTATAGACTAAGTAGCAGGGGGAAATTAGCTTTTAATAAATGAATTGATAAGTCGAGCAATTGAAAATTAACCGTCAACTATTTAGATATTCTAGAAACATTTCTTTCTACTTTTAATTTCCTGTTGTGTTTCTAATTATTATTAATGTTAGTGACATTTCCTTGATGAATGTTTGGAGGTTTTATTACTAAACTACTGGAAACTACTGGACCAATAACCACACAACTTGATAGAAGGAAGCTGCATGAATCAGAGATGAACCTCTACGGCTCTGTTGAGCTCTACTGAGTGCCAGTCTAGTGAATGAATCTGGAATCTTCTCTCAAAAAACATTCCAGCCCCCCCCGGGGTTTGTAGTGTGAAGCTAATGAGGTGTTTTATAAAGATGTGATCGAAAACGTCAGACCAAGTGAATCCACTTTATTTCAGCATGAACAGAAAAAAAAGAAGAGAGATTCATTTCACCGTTAGCAGCACAACATACTACTGGATTTTTCCTCTCATACCATGAAGGTTACTCTATCTCTTCAGTTACTAATAAAGCTCTGTTCAGTTAGACATACAAAGGGATATAAGAACTGGGATTAAAGAAAACGCAAGAGAATTCAAAACCAACACAAATCAGTCCTCCTTAAGTTTTACTCAACCTGCGTCTCTGAAATTCAAGTATGTGTCCCTTCTGTATTTCCAAAAACACTTTTAGCATTTTGACACAAAACACTGGCATGAAAATTAATTAAACATGGACACTACAGGGGTTTATCAGGCAGTCCATGCCCAACATACTATATTGACATCTTTCTGCAGCACGAACCTGAGAAACGAGAATACATAACACATCAGTATCATTAGGTTTCCATGGCTGTGACCAAACAGCAGCACTCCAGCTGTTGTCCTGCTTTGCTAATGAAAGAATACTGCATAGTCACATGCAGTATGCGTTGAGAGCACAGCATCCTGGTTTAAATGTTACTACCAACACATCTCCTTTGGTACTCTGTGCAACAAGCATACTGTGTCAGGGTGAAAATTAAGATGAATTACACTACCTACAGTACAAGCGACACAAACGTGTTGTACTAGCAGGAGAAAACTTCCTTCAAAGTCGTACACAACACAATATGGATGATGGGTACACAGTTGTAGCAATGGTGGATACTTGTGTATTCAAAACAAATGAGCTGTTAAAAGACCTACCTCGTACATAAATAACCATCAAGTAGATAAACTACAGGTCTATTAGAAGAATTTAGATAAACCATTAATATTAGAAGAAGAGAATTTCCTTCTCTAACAGAGAAACTGTCTCTGTTTACACCTTAATCCTAATATAGCTTAAAAACCAAAAGCAAAGAATTAAATCCTTTAAACATGAATCAGTAGACATTCAATTATGTGAAATAGTTTTAATAAAACATGCACTTGTCAAAGTGTAGGTGTGCTATGTCTGGAAAAACAGCTTCGGATTCCTTTCACTTGTCTGTGCATATGTACTAACTTTCTGGAGGCAAAGTATGAATTTTACGAAATGTGAGAATGGATTTTTTTAAATAACTGAAGCATGACAGTTTGCGTGTGTATGTTGGAGGGCGCCAATTTGAAATCTCGCCTAGGGCGCCAATATTGCCAGGACCGGCCCAGATGGTTCCAGACACATGTTCCGTCCAAAGTCTCGACAGCTGTTAGTGACAGATGATCCAGATGTGAGCAGCAGCTTCCATCATCACAAACAGTCGCGTCATGTGACTCTTTAGAAGAAATTATTTCTCATCTCTCTCAGGATGTAAGATTTTCTTTTCTCGCTGCTTTTGCCAACATGACTTAGAAAGGGGAGTGACGTGATTTGTAAATAGGGTAAATCCCGTACAAATATAATATGTATATAATTAAAGTAAGATTAGATCAAAAATAATGTCAGTGGAAAAGGTACCGACAGTAGACTTTTCAGCTCACGACTTTCCACAAAGTTGTGAGCTGAAAAAAATGTCTAATCTAATCTAATCCAGTGATTTCCATGAGTCTGCTGCTGGATGGTCCTAATAAGCAAACCTAAATCGAGTATAAGCAGCTAACATGGCAACCCAGCAAATAAATACGGCCGTAGATGTGTGCAGTAAACGGGATGAAAACATGTCTGTAAAAAACACGTTGTGATGGATTATTAAAGACCCACGAGACCATTTATCAGGTTACATCGTGTATTAAAACGCACAGCGGAAGATAACAGGAGTGTAAACACTGTGGTTACGGGAAACGTCCAGACGGATGTGGCAACCGCAAAGCAAACCCGGAAGTGACTGCAGGCGGGAAATTCGGTAAATATTATGAAAGCATCAGAAAGCGAAGCCACGCTTCAGACTAGTTCACTGAAGTTAAACCAGACATAGGTTCGGCTGGAGCCGCAGACAAGTGGAGGTGAACGTTTCCTTTGTGCTTCCGGTTGAACAAACAACCATGTAGTAACAAGCTGAGTGTGACAACAGGCGGTGTTTACTCTCTGTCTCTCTGTCCTCTATGTCTCAGGTCGACCATGAGGGCTGTCCTTGATAGAATAGTCTCTCTGTCAGATGGAGGCAGTGCCGCTGAACTTGAGAAGTACCTGTCCTCCCTCAAAGATGAACAGGTACCTGTTGTCCGTGCATACGTTTCTAAATCCCATCCAGCAGTGTACGAAAAACCCCCCATTGGAAACACTGACATCTCTGCTATCTGCTTTCTAGTTAATCAAAGTGATCACCAGCAGCGCATTGAAGGGGAAGATGGTCGGTGCCATAGTCAAAGGTATATTTGAAGGTGAGTGTACATCTACATCATAGTTACAGGTGTATTTGAAGGTGAGTGTACATCTCCATCATAGTTAAAGATATATTTGAAGGTGAGTGTACATCTACAACATAGTTAAAGGTGTATTTGAAGGTGAGTGTACATCTCCATCATTGCACAGGCACAGTCAGGATGTCAGTGGTTTGACACCAGCCCCTGGTTTATATGAAAACCTCATTCCTCAGGAGCATCAGAGATGTTAGTATGAGTGAATTGGTTTTATTTGTGATACACAGTTGGTGCATTAAATAAATCTTCTAACAGTCTCAGGCCCTTTTTCCTCTCCCACCAGTGACTGTCAAATAGGTGCAAAAAATAATATTATAACAAAAAAGATCCCACATCACAAAGTGCATGCTCTGTTTTATTAGGATCTCCTTCCAGTTCCACTGAGGGATCAAACCGCAAGCTTCTAGTTTATCAGCACTGCATCCCCCTGTGTGAGTCCGGGGACCTTCAGACTGAGGTGGCGGCTGATATCATTGGACTGCTGATGCTTGAGGTAAAAAAAATAACTAACACAATAACAAAGGGCCTGATTATGATGCAAGGCAGATTATTTATTTATACGGGAAACCAGTCCAAGTAGTAGTTTACAGTAATATTTATTCTGTCTATAATAATTTGCTGTTTTTTATATTGTGTATTTACGTGTTTATTACTTTTGACTTTCCCCTTTGCTGCTGTTACATGACAACATTCTCTAGGATGTGTTTACATTTCCTTTGTAATGACTGCACATCATATATGCCACAAACTGGTACTTTATAATTGCTGTTTTGTCTTTTTAAATGTTACACACAGACTCATACACTGTCCGGACCCTCTCTTGCACAACTGGCGTCGCTTTTTGTTGAAGCCATTAAGGTGGGAAAAATGGGTAGTGGGAAATCGCTGGAGCTTTTTCCTACAGTGCTGACTGCCCTCGCAGCCTGTGAATCCTTGTCTTTTGGCAAAGGTACCTGCAAGTTAGCCCTAGTAACTTTGATATTTAGTAATAATTAATTGTGGTTGTGTTATTGTACGGTGAAAATGATAAACGGCAATACGTCTCTTGTGGTTCCTTTTAGGTGAACTCAGTGGTGAGGAATACAAGAAGCAGCTCATCAACAGTCTATGCTCAAGCAGGTACACGTGTAAATGTGCACTGAGTTTTTAGGCAGTGATTTGCTGTCCATGTTCGTCTCCTTTTAAACCCAAACAATTTCTTTTCATGCAGATGGGACCCACAGTGTGTTATCCACCTGACGACCATGTTCAGGTAACACCGCTGAGTGCTGTATTGCTTTATCATTATCTTCTCTTGATTTCACAATGATATCACAATGGTACATGGGTTCTTATTGTTATCTTGTGCCTCCTCTTGGGGAGACAGTGCAACTAGTAAGTTGTGTTTTTGTGTCTGTCTCTTTTTAGGGATGTGCCCCTGTCACCAGAGGAGCTGCAGTTCCTGGTGGAGAAAGTACTGCGGATGTTCACTAAACTGGATCTGCAGGAGATTCCACCACTGGTTTACCAGCTGCTGCTTCTGTCTGCAAAGGTATGCATGTGTATACAGCAGGGTCATTTTTTCATATTCTTTTTGGTTTTGAAGATCTAAATGCCTGCCATGTGTGTGTTAGGGTGGTAAGAAACAGATCCTGGATGGAATCATCGGATATTTTAAGGAGCAAGACATTCACCAGGACAAGGAGCAAAAACATGGAGAGTGAGTAACTCATACACTGACAAGTGACAAATACCACATTTCTTCAGAATCTTACATCCTAATCTCCATTTACAGATTGTTAATTTTCACTGTTTGTTCCTCAGGAGCCTGGATCTAGAGGTTCTGTCCATTCCTCAGGACCAGTTACGACACGTGGAGGGCACCGCCATCCTTCACATCGTCTTTTCAATACGACTGGACCATGACCTCGGGAGAGAATTCCTCAAAAGCTTTAAGGTTATTTTGGACTTTATGTATCTGAAAGGATTTAAAAAAAGTATCCAATAAATGTTTGTATATTGAATATGCCAAAAAATCTTAAATTGCATTTCTGCAGACGTCGTATGGCGAGCTGTGTCCTTTCAGTGCTGCACTGATGCTGTCAGTGGCACGGATCCAGCGCTACGAAGAGCAGGTGAGAATATTTGTTTCCCCCTAAAACTCGTTTGATCCTTATTAGATTTGATCTCTTCTGTCCAATCATATTTCCTTCTCCCTTCGCTGGTTTGTGTAGGTGTTTGACCTTTTGAAGGGGGCGATCATCAAGAGCTTCAAGGACGAGCAGCTGCAGCAGGGGTCAAAGTTCCTGCAGGACGTCCTGCCGGGACACTGCAGTGTGGCTCGGATGATACTGGACACAGTCAAGAACAGGTCAGAACATCAAGGCATCTTTTAATCCGATTTAAACTTTCAACAAATCAAATACAAAATGATAGAAAGTTCAAGATAATCTTCTCTTCCACATGTACAGCGTGTTTGGGTGGGATCACGTGACCCAGGGTTTGGTGCAGCTGGGGTTTTTCCTCATGGACACATTTGGACCCAAACCTGGACCATTTGGGAAGATTTCAGAGGGGTCTTCTACTGTGGCGAGGACCCCAAACCAGCAAGCATGCAAACTGGGAGGTCAGGTGCTTCTCCAAGGCTTCAAGGTAACTTTGTATTTTTTTTAATTGAATGATCACAATGATGTTTCACATTTAGAATATGCTCACTGGAGGATGTGTGTTATTTTCTGGAAGATGCACGAGCCTATCAGAGGTGAGATACTGGAGCAGGTTTTAAATCGACTGGTCACAAAGACGGCCTCGCCTGTCAATCATTACTTAGGTAATACAACCTTCAACTGTTGGTCCCAGATTTCCGATGTGCACAAGTGTCTAGTGTTTCTCATTATTGATGATATTTTAAACTGTATTTATCATGTTTCTTTATATCATCAGATCTTTTCTCTGACATCGTGATCTCTGCTCCCATGATCCTCCTGGAGTCGTCCTCCAAGGTGACAGAGACATTCGACCACCTGTCATACCTGCCCTTAGCCACAGTTCAGGGTCTACTAAAAGCTGTTCAGGTGCCTAAAACACACACATACAAAATGTTATAGTTTATAGAAGCTCCTATTCCTTTACTCAATCTCTCTTTTTTTTCTTTGTGTAATCTCAGCCGCTGCTCAAGGTCAGCATGTCCTTGAAAGACTCTTTGATTCTAGTTCTCCGCAAGGCCATGTTTTCCAGGTGTGTAGTAGTGTGTTCTTAATCAGATGAGGTTTATCAGTAAATTTGATAATTCATGCTCTGGTTAATGCATTTGAAAGCTTAACAGAGTTCAACCCCTGAAGGTAACTTTTGACACTTTCCTCCTCTGTAAATGAATTGTCTTTACCAGCCAGCTGGACGGCAGGAAGTCTGCAGTCACTGGCTTCTTGTTGCTGCTCAAGAACTTCAAGGTGTTGGGCAGCTTGTCGTCGAGCCAGTGTAGCCAGGCGATCTCCTCCAGCCAGGTACAGACTGCTCATGTGGACTTTACGTATACGCACGTGAGAAATTGTTTGCCATTTTATATATAGTCCATCAAATATTCTGTATCTCTCTGAACCCTTGAATAGGTCCAAGTGGACGTTCATTCACGTTACAACTCAGCTGCCAATGAAGCGTTCTGCCTGGAGATCCTCAGCAGCCTGCGTCGCTGCCTGGGCCAGCAGGCGGATGTGCGGCTTATGCTTTATGAGGTCAGAGATCACTTTTCTGTACCACCACATATTGGTCACATAAATCATTTTCCAACAGTATCTTTTATAAACATCTTACAACTGCAAAGAACATTCTAAAAGAAAAGATTCAACAGCTTTCAAAAGACAAATCTTTGCTTATTTCAGGGATTCTATGATGTTCTCCGTCGCAACTCTCAGCTTGCAAGCTCCATCATGCAGACCCTGTTCTCACAGGTAAGTGTGTATATTCTGTGTATATTAAGTGCAGTCTGTGAGATATAATAGCCTATTTGTAATCTTATCTACATGAATGTGGGGGCTGTATGTCATTTCTGTGTATCCTTAGCTGGGGCGGTGCTATGAGTCAGAACAAGACCTCCTGCCCCCGGTGAAGCTGGAGCCATGCATCACAGCTCATGGAGACCAGGTCTTCCTCCAGGAGCCACTGGTAATCTGTCCGCACTGCAGCATTAATGCAATTCGGTGCAACTGGTGCACTGTGCAGATGTCGTTGTGTAAATGGCTGCTATAAATAGCGTCTGTTCCTTCTCAGGGCCATCTGGTGAGCTGCACTGTACACTGCCTGCTGTGTCTGCAGAACATGCGTAAATCAGCCAATCCCAACGCTGATGACAGCGATGAAGAGGAGGAGGAGGAGGAAGGATACCAGTCTGAACTACAGACGATCCTCGAGAGCATGACGAAACGCATGATCAAGAGTGAACTGGAGGACTTTGAACTGGTGTGTTTTCAGGACACAGTATTAAAAATGGATGTACACTGAATGTTTTTCAAAATTTTAGACTCCCCCAATATCTAGTCTAGATCTGGTCAACTTTTCCAGCATCGGCAAGAGTAACATTGATCATCGTGAATATGTGTTTTAGTGACCAAAGCTTTAAGATGAGAATCACTAAGAGCCTGTATTTCTAATGAAATGATTTGTCTGGCTGAAGAAAATACACAATTCCTTTTATGAGATGTGATCTCAGGATGCAAGTGAGCATCTGTCCTCTGTATCTTAGGAATTCATTGATCCACATTCTCCTTTTCCAGTGTTCCTCACTTCTGTACTTGTCCCTGTAGCATCATCTGAAATCGTATTCTCTCTCTATGTTGATTAGGACAAGTCAGCAGAGTTCGGCATCGGTTCCAGTGTGGGGGTGAAGAATAACATCTATGCAGTGCTCGTGATGGGAGTGTATGAAGTTCTCATAGAGTACAACTTCATCAAAGCCAACTACAGGTAACAACCCCACCACCCACTTTGTCTACTGTTGATACTGTTTTTCATAGTTACATAGTTACACAGAATATCATAATATTTGTTTCTATGTGTCCCAGTAAAAGTCGCTTTGAGGAGCTCTTGCAGCTGTTTCACCGCTACCATAAGCTGTCTGAGATTTTGAAGGAGAAATCTGGAAAAGTTCGGGTGCCCTCCAACAAGACCCCCCGAAGTTTACTCTCTCTGGGATTCGTATCAACTCTCCTCACTGTGCTATTCAGGTAAATGCTCTTATCATTTTTGTTATGATTGTTGCTCTGACATCAAAAGCACTAAGCAAACTTGAAGAGCAAAAAGTTACAAATACTATGAAAAGTCATAAAACTAGTTTCCAGAAATATGTTAAAATACATTTGGCTAGATTATTGCTAATAATACCAAGACATTAGAAAATCAAAAGTTACTGGAGTGCTGCTAAAACCGATCTAACAGATATTGATTTTCTTTCAGAGACAGTACTCAGAGCAGAGAGGAGGCTCTCTCAGTGCTGCGCTCTAGTGGAGAATTCCTGCGCTATGCGGCGTGTGTAGCCCTGCAGAAGATCCAGCAGTTGGAGGAAACTGGCCACACAGACGGCCCAGATGGACAGAACACGGACCGGACTTTCCGCTTCCTCTGTGACATGACAAGGTTAGAATGTCTTAATGTCTTTAAAACAGGATTTACTTTATGTTCCTGGTTTTGTTTGATTGATCAGATCTGTCTAAATGTCTCCTCAGCGTGCTGATGTGGCGTTACACCAACATCCCCAGCGTGGTGGAGGAGGCAGGGAAGAAGGAGAAGCGGTGCAGCCTGTCTCTTCTGTGTCTGGAAGGGCTGCTCAGGATCTTCACAACCTGCCAGCAGCGCTACCCACACAAGATGGCCCAGCTCCTCACCAACATGGGTCAGGATCACACCGTTTTCAATTGTGAAATGAATGCATTTCATGTTTTACACCTGAATATTATGCAGGAATTCATCATACTTTGTTTTTCTTGCAGAAATTGCAGAAGACGATCAGCAGCAAGACGATGGCGGCGTTACAGAGATGAACTTCTTTTACATCCGACAGTTTCAGGTGCGATTGTCAGGTGCTGAGTTTTAAATCAGGTGCGATTTAAACCTCAGCATCATCACTTAAGTTTCTTTCCCCATCAACAGAGAGCTCTGTTCACTCAGTTAAGCGGAGGAGAGGAGGACTTCAACAGCAAAGAGGCTCAGCTGCTGGTCAGCATCTTGAGCGTGCTCTCACACCAGCTGAAACCCTCCTCCCAACAGGTTGGTGAACTCTCATGTGCTCCTCATAGACCAAATCCAGCTGCACCAGTTTCACTAAAACACGTCTGCATCTACAGTTTGTTCAGATGATCACGTGGACTGTGAAAATCTGCAAGGAGACCAGTTTCGGTGAGTTACGTGAGAACTTGGTGTCAGTTTTATGCAAACAGAGTTTTTTTTCTGATGTGTGGTTTCTTTCTCCTTATTTAGAGGATCCTGCTTTTTCCAAGGGGCTGCTCTCTCTTCTCTTCAACCTACATGTTCTCTATAAGAGTCCTGTGAGCCTGTTGCTTGAGCTCTGCCAAGACATCCACAGCCAGCTGGGGGATATCGATCAGGTGACCCAAAATTAGTGCAATAATACCTGCAACTTCATGCATATATAATTGATTACATTCTACAACAATATATTTAAATCGTGGTACATTGTTTCCAGTTCAAATGGAACCTTTGTTTATAGTCTTGCATCATCCCACAGTCCTTCCCACAGAATGATTAGGAGATTAATCATGTTGGAACATTTCTTAGATGTTTTGCTGTTTGATGATTTAAATCTCAATTGCCACAAGTATCTACTGTATGTAAAGATGGTCGACATGACAGCTTCTCAAAAGTAAAACCAACATCCATCACGCGATTGCTAAAGCACAGGCTCCAAATTACATCATCGGCACAAGATGGCAGCATTTGTGTCTGGGATATTTTTGCTTCATTTCTGGATAGTGGGAGGAAGTGGAGACACGTCGTCCGTCTTTATATACTGCCAACATATGGTTATAAGGAAAAAGTGCCAAATTCCAGAATATTGTTAAATGGTTTTTTTTAATCAACTTATAGTTTTCATCTGTAAGCAGTCATCATTTGGTCTTTAACACAATTATTAATACTTTTAACAGTAAATTAATGGCAGTAAACAAGCGTTTAGGCCGAATTAACGTGTCCCCTTTCTGTACCTTTTCTTTCTCTATGAACAGGACGTGGAGGTCGAGAAACAGTCTCATTATGCCATCGTCAACATAAAGACTGCGACAACAGCAGCGGTAAGTGACCTTCTCCTGAAACACAGATCTTGCAGAGTCATTGTGACGTAGTGTTGCTCACAGTCCTCATGTTAACGTGTGTCCCCAGCTGCTGGTCCTGGCTCAGGTGGACAGGGTGCTCGATGAGGTGGAGTGGCTGATCACCAGAAGGAAGAGCCAGACGACCTCGGACAAATCGGACTCCGGTAAGAATCCTCTCCCAGTGACCCTCACTTGTAATAATGGTGAGAGTTGAGAGGAGATAG
The DNA here is from genome assembly GCF_947347685.1 of Pleuronectes platessa. Lineage (NCBI taxonomy): Eukaryota > Metazoa > Chordata > Actinopteri > Pleuronectiformes > Pleuronectidae > Pleuronectes > Pleuronectes platessa. Next base: position 11,351,981 of record NC_070632.1, on the reverse strand, counting down.
GGGAAGAAATGCATCTCTGTCAGTTACATATTACAACACTAATGCTTTGTTGTGTAGGTGAAGCCACCCAGACTGAAGGTCAGCAGGATCCAATAGAGAAAGCGGTGACGCTGCAGCTCGGGACTCTTCTGACCGCGTTGAACGAGCTGGTCCAGACGGCTCTGCTCTCTGGCACCTGCACCATCACACTGCTGAGAGAAATGCGTCGCACATACACCATCCTCACCACCCTGGTCAAATATGTGTGTATTTGTCCACTCTGTGATTCTCAGTGTGAGTGAAGTTTACCTAAATGTGACACTTACCTCGTCTCCATCTATTTGTTTCAGTACATCCAGGTGTGCACCACCCAGCACGGTTTGCTCCCTGCGCGCTTCGAGAAGCTGGTGAGTCCTGGTTTATTGGGTCATGGTTTGAATCTCCTCGTATTTCTGACTTCAAGCTAATCTTAATGTTTCCTGTGCAGGTCAAACTGTCCGGCTCACACCTAACACCACAGTGCTACTCTTTCATCACATATGTGCAGGTACTACAGCTGAATTCAGACCAATGTCCTGTTCAGACCTGAGGTTAGCATTCACCCTGGGAGATCTGATCACAATAGGACAGATCTGTTACCACAAGGCATTAAAATGGGTCTCATAACCATGTACTATGTGTTCGCAAGACCGAATGATATTTCTACCCAGTCTGAGTGAGCAGAGGAGTCCTTTGTCAGTGTGTTTGTGTGTTCACGCACAGCTCTGCTATGGAATAAGCTTTTACCATTTAGAAAAATTTGAAATCACTGTGACTGGATGTAAAAATGTTTTTTGAGGATGCGTTTGTGTGCGTTTACACTCGTACTTGGCGCTGACCACATGGGATCCGATCACTCAGGAAAGATATTCATCTCAAGTCTGAACAGGATCAAAAGGCTGCTCATAATGATCTGATTGATTGTGATGTTCAAGTCTCTCTAATATGGATTTGACATTATTACCTTGTTTTGATGTAAAATGATTGTGTCTTCCCTGTTAGAGCGGTGAAGTTAGTGGTGGAGATGACAAGAAGAAAAAGAAAAGGAATGAAACCAACGTTGCTGGTTCTGTAAGGACATTTATCTCCTGTAACTTTGGAGCTGAAGTGATTGTGATTGATTTTAGCAACAACACATTTACACGTAAAGATCTTTTTTATTTGCCCTTGGCAGGCAAAACTTCTGCGAGAGACCAAGGCCATCCCTGATTTGATCTTCAGCATCGAACAATATGAGAAATATCTCATCACACTCTCAAAGAAATCAAAGGTACGTGTGTGAGCTGAAATACTCAAAATACAAAAAGTGCAATACAAAACTCTGGAACAAGAAAAACGGAGAAAATGAGAACTGTCGGTGCAGTTTCATCAGTCGGGTCACGTGTGTACAGTGTTTCACTACCGTCTGTGGGTATGTTGTCCAGGTGAATCTGATGCAGTACATGAAGCTGAGCACCTCCAGAGATTTCCGCATCATTGCTACTACTGTGGACGCAGCCCTGCAGGAGCAGGACGCCAGCCAGGAGGCAAGTTCCCTCTCATACTGGAAGCACCGAAAGACGTGTCTCCTCATGCAATATTCTGCAATTAACTTTAACATAAGCAGCCTTATGTTTGGTAAGTTGACTGGGTCTGTTCTTCTTTCAGACCACGGAGTCACAGGACACCGAGGAGACACCAGAACCCAAACTGAAGAAGAGAAAACAGTGAGCCGGCCCCTCAGAAGCTCCTCGGTTGGACTCACTTGTCTCCACGTTCCTCACTGAGCTGGAGTCTAACCTGCTGATGAACTGCCTCTTGGCGGTTGTGAGCAGCTGCTCTGAACAGGAGTGAGGTCCACACAGTGCTATCTGTCTTTGTTCAGGGAGCCTTTAGTGATGTTGAGGATTTCATAGATGTCCAAGGCTTCACCTGTGGAAAGACAACATGTTGGTGTTCATGTGATTCAAAAGAATTCTGTATGTTATGTATGTATTTAGAAACAAACTGTAAATACTATTTTACATTATTGTAAGATTTGACTTCCTGTCTAGTGTCATGGTGAATAAGCTGCTCTGTTGTTAAGATACAGTTCACAATCGGTTCAGAACAGTTTTAACTATATGATATACTTCACTTCATTCGTTCTTTGGCTTCACTAACAGAGGATCTATAGTTCCCATATACACAAATGTATCCTAAAGAGACATCCAGCCAAACTTGATAATGTGCTGCTTTAAAATAAATATTATTTTCTTCCTTATTCTGTTTATTTAGTTTTATAGTCTGTTTTTCATTGTGTATTACATAGACTGTACCAAGCATGGCAGGAATCACAGATAAAAACATTGACAGTTTTTATGCACAGATTTGTGATTTGTTCCCTGAAGCTTTAAGTGTATATGATACGGAGATACCTTGAAAAAAGCATTTTAACTTTGCATGATGTCATTTTCTTCAATGTTACTATCATATGATGGGAAATCATCTTCCGATCACGGAAGCCTTAGATTGTCTCTTATTTTGCAGAGATATCTTTATTGATCCTTATGAAAGATCAGGTTATAACCTCCCAATTAATATTCCAATCCTACCATGCGTTGTAGAGTTATTGTGTAACTCAAACATACTTGGGCCTTTAGTAATCTATGGGCTAATTGTTCATGCCTCAGACTACAGGAATAAAAACAAGATAAATATGGATGAAGGTGTGAAGAACTCACCGTGGGGCAGACCGTATCTGCGTTCCAGACCTGTGGGGTTAGAGGGGGTGTCACAGTCCATGTTGACCTCCTTCCTCAGACACCGGTCAATGTCAACAGCGCTGAAGAAAGCTACCGACTGGGGAAGGTCCTGCATACCCAGCGCGTGAGCAAACGCACTCCTGGAAAAACAAACGCACATATTCAGAAAAGCTGTCAGGTTCATTGCCCCAGAAGAATAAATACAACGCTGTGAGCTGACCTGGTGAGCAGGTTAGTGATCTGCAGTGCCAGGGCTGCTCGGTAACGGTCTTCACTGCGGACCAGGTACCGCACCTCGTCGTGGATGCTGATGCAGAAGCGGCCGTCGATGTTGTACTCCTCGAAGAGCCACTTCATGGCCACCAGCATCAGGTGCAGGTAGTCCACTGCTGAGCTCTGGACCACCCAGTTCACTCTGCTGGTGATGAACTGAAGAAAGAGACGTGGCAGCAACAGCACATGAAGTCGTGGGAGTGTTTTGTCATTCAGGGCACAAATGTTTCCAGGAACAACAGACCTCAGATTATGTGTTTTTTTATATAATGCACAACAGTACAGAAATATATGAATATAATGAAAGGCTTTGGTGTATGTGTCTCCATAAACAGTTAATACAATTAAATACTTTTATGGCACGTTTGATTGGCACGCTGATTGACTTCAACATGTTTTTAGGATTTGCTGTGGACTGTCAAATTATGGATCTCCTCGTACTAATAAAGGTTTTTGAACACGGTGTGACGTTGACTGCTCATTCCTTAGAAAAACAAGCAGGTCGATGGGATTTAAGTTGGCGTGTCTCACCTCATCCTTGACTGCCTCGGGCTCCAGAGCTCTGCTGATCCTACAGCCGAGAACCGGAGTGGCTGGCTGTTCTGAATGAGCTATACTCTCCAGCTTGTTGAACATGTCCGACTCAGTTCCTCCAGCCCACAGACGTTTTCCAACAATGTCCCACCTCTTCCTCCGAGTGCTGAGGGGCATGAGGAGGAGAGGGAGGGGACAACAACAGATGTAGAATATGTTGTGGCTCCTAACAAGTTTGCCTGTGACACTCTGGCTGCTCCTCTCACCTCTTTGCGGCCAGTCGACTGATCCTGCGTAACTCCTCCAAAGTGACGCTTCCATCTTCCTCCCTCTCCACATCTATGTCCAGTTCATTGACCAGCCACTCGCCCTCCTCTGACAGACCATATCTGACAGAAAACAGAAACATTCAAATAACTTACTTAGGCCATAATTGTGTAACATGAAAATCCAATAAAAAAGATGTAATATATATAACAAAACTGAAGGGTTAGGGCAAAAAATAATTTCCATCGCCCCCTGGGAGCTGGCTGCAGTATAGCTCATAAACCCTGCCTCATCCATGTTAGCAGATGGGACATGGATCAAACTAAAAAGTCAGGATAAATGTTTTTTTGTTTCTGACAGATGGTTTCTGACATTTCAGGTAGTATTCATTACATTGTTTAATTACTTATTGGATGCTATAAGAACTGGTGGCCGAGCGCACCAGTAACAGCGGGACCTCGATACCGCAGATTCATCCCCTGATCACTAATGTACAGACTCTGGATGGCGGAGACTGGTCATCCAGCTTTATTACATACAGTTTACGATTTAAACACACAACTAAACCTAGAAAGTAAAATTGAAAGATGAAAACACAATGAATGAATCCGTCGTGGGTACCTGCGTATGCCCTTTGTCAGGGCATACATCTGCCTGGCCTTGTTGGAAGCTTCTGTCTGACTGAGGCGGTGGTTGAACTGCATCAGCAGCCTCTCGGCAAACGGTTGCCCTGCGCCATAGATGCGTCCGTAGTTGAACACCTTGGCGTGCTCCCTGCTGATTCCCACAGCATCAGCAATGCGGCTGTGCAGGTCTGTGCCCTGACTCTTCTTTCCCTGAAGGGTCATCCATCCAAACGCTGTGCAACCTGAATCCCGCAGAGACATGAAATCAGCACCGTTAAGGTCAGATTTTGTTGCTGTATGTTAAAACCAAGACAGAGGAAATATAAATTGCATTTAACATCTTCAATTATGTGTTTTTTTAAACAAAAGAAGAACTAAACAAGAGTTGACGGGGACAGATCTCACCGTGCAGGCCGGCGAAGTGAGCCTCTCCGAGCACAGCAGCAATCCACAGCTCCTGAGAGTCCACGTCTGCTCCCACCAGGTGGTACCCAGGAGGCACCTGCACCATGGCCTTCAGCTCACTGCCCACCCGGTCCCGCTGTGGACACAAAACACAGTCGGCACACAGAGATTCCTCTACTGACTGTTAAAACACAGTTTAGTCCAAACTTCCAGCTGAGTCCGTCCCCTCAGACTCTTCCTCGAGTATCTCTCACCCGTGCGTTACTGGCCGTCAGCCACGTCGGCTCCACGGCTCGACGTGTTACCGTTCCCGCGGTGACCACCTGAGGTAATATGGCACCATACTGGCCCTCGTCATCAAACTCCTTGTGTCTATGAGAGACAGGACGTTTTTTTTTTTATAAACAATGACCTCCCCACCCCCACCACCCCACTATTTGGCAGATCAACATCAATAGTTGTAATGGATACACCAGACCAACCTGATGACAGTACGAGGAAGCTCCCCTTTTCGCAGCCACAGCACCATCTGAGAGCTGTGAGGGGAACCCAAAAAATGCAACGTCATCGTTAACAGAGCTCGCCTGTGATCACGGTAAAAGATGAATATGGTTAAGATGAAATCTGACGTGTACCTGATACGTTTATGGGCATTCCTCCAGAAGGACATCATCTTGTTGATCTCCAGCGCTCGTGTAGCGTTGGTTCCACTCCGTCCTGCCCTAAGAGTGCCATCCTCCATCTTGGCCAGAAAGTCCTTCGAGAAGGGACTGCCGACATTGTTCTGGTTGCCGTCCTGAAACCGAAATGTTCAGTGAGTTGATGATAGTAACTCGGTGGAGTGACACTGTGCCAGTGAAAGTTTAAAAACGGAAACTTCACTTTACCTTGTGAGGCAATTTGAAAAACCAGCACCCTGGGATATCTACGTCATTGTAGGGCCCGTTTCCATGGTGATAATGGCACTGACTATTCTCTGGGACGTAATGTGGTTCCTGGGACTGAATATCAAGTATGTCATGCGACAACGTTAAAGAAGGTAGTGCAGTTCCAACTGAACAAAACAACAGGACTGGCTATAAATAATTAACAGGACATCATAGTGTTAGACGTTAAGCACCTGTACATAACACAGATCAAGTCACTCACTGTGTTTTTGGTCCTTGTCGTTCTGACTCCATTTTCCTCCATCAAACTTTCATGGGAACTTAACTCCTCCACCTTAAGAAGAGGTTCAGAAATAATTCCCCGTCATGAGTCACATATTCTATCAGTTCTGAGCCTGTTGGCCTGAGCAGTGACCGCAAATAGCATCAATGCCGACTTTAGAGGATTTCAAATTTTGTGCCCTTTTGTTTCCACGCACCTTTGCCCACACTGCGCTGTCCGTCAACATGAGGTCATCAGATAGGGGGGAGTCCAGACATTCAGGCTGGTCTTTGCTGTTCTGCTCACAATGGTCCCTGTAAACGCTCTCAATAGCTCTGAGGAACACAACAATCCTTTCATTTACACATCCTCTTTTAAACCCAAGGGTAAGTAATTGAACAGAAACATCTAGGCGTATCCAGAGCGGTGTATTGACTACCTGTGTGGACACACGGGCCCGGCGTCGTCGTCGTCCTCCTCAGATTGAAGGTTATCCCTGCGTCCAGGTACCAGATATCCCCACCCGTGTTTCTCTGTGTAGTGCAGGGGGAAACCATCCCACGTCAGACCCATCAGCTTAGGCGTCAGTCTCATCTGCAGACTGATCAGGCCGGCTCCAGGCGACCAGCTGGCCCCCTCAGACATCTTCTCACACAGCTTACGATACCATCTAAAGACACCGTAAAGGGGGAGAAGGATCGATTTGCTATAGGTGTCAAAACAGAAAACCCTCTGAAAAGCAGTGGACGGCTCTGTGGTGGTAGAGAGTGATCTTACCCTGGATGTCCAGGCAGATGTTGCCTTCTCTTAGGAAGTCGATTCACCGTTTCCTTCAGCCTCTCTACAGCCAGCCGGCCGGGGAAAGGGTCCTCCACCTCCTCTTCAGACGGTGGACCTGAATCTAATCCAGTCAAATCACCACATCTGTCAATTTCAACACTTTTTGGCCGTGCTGCTATAATATTTCAACTCAAAACAGCTGTCTTAAAAATGAGAGATTTAATATTCATGATTTGAGCTCCTTACCTTCTTCCGATTCTGCAGGAGGACTAACAACTTGTGCTTCAACAGTTTCTTTCACTTGTTTCTTCTTTCTGACTGGTAATTTCTTCAGCTTGAACTCCTGCACATCCCACTCGAGATCCCAGAGCCAGGGGTCTTCTTTATATCTTAAGTGAAGATATTTAACATATTCTGTTCAGAGGAGGCTTTATATTTTACCTCTAAAGACATATCCCATGGATTTATAGATCTAAAGGTTACACAACAGTCTTTCATGCTTTTTAATTTACCTACTCAAACAGTTGTGGACACGTGAAATTGCAGGTGCTACAAAAATGGCGGTAAACAGATTTTTCTTTTCACCTGTCGTCCTGCAGCAGCTGGCAGGCATCATCAGCCAGAGTCATCAGAGTCTTCTTCATCTCTCTCTGGAGCTCTTCGTAGACGTCTTGAGAATCTTCAATGTACCGATCCCAGTTCTGATTGACAGGAAGGTAGCTCACACCCATTTCCAGCATCCCTGCAAACGTCACTGGATGAGGACACCTTATAAAAAGACAGTGGAGATCAGATTATTATGCAGCATAGTAAAATCAGTGGGTTTTGCTTGATTAACACACAATCATTGTGTATGTGTTTGTGCTGACCTCTCCATGAACAGGGGCAGCTGCTCGGAGAACACTTGATGGGTGGCCTGAACATCCATGGCGCAATACTGCATCAACTCCTGTAGAGGTCAGCAAAGGCAAAACTATCTTCCACCGGTGCCTCATTATGAATGCAAGTCATTTCACAGGTTCTTATAATGTGAATACATTTAGGTTATAATAATAATAATACATTTTATTTATAAGGCGCCTTTCAGGATACTCAAGGTCGTCGTTATGATTACTGACAGCCTGACACGATGTGCCGTGAACCTCTGACCTGGAAGTTGCTCCTGACATCCATCATGCTGCCCTTCACAAAGATCTCTCTGGCCTCCTTCTGCAGCGGCGGCCCCCCCACGTACAGTGCATGGACATCAGCAAGGTTATTAATGCTGCCAAAATTCACCCAGTCCCAGGAGCCAAGCTGAAGAGCAAACAAAAAGAAGAAAACAAATCAAGCGACATTGTCTTTTTTCTGATGTTAATACTTGATCACGCATGTTGTAGCAAAACTATGGTGAGAAAAGAGACAAACCATTGGACCCTGCTTTTTCTGTCCAGTTTTCTTCATATGTTCCTTGACCCCCTGAAGACCCCTCCTCTTGCCCAGCTTGTTGGCCATCCATAGTGTGCGCTGGAACCCAGTCAGCCCTGATATAGCCATGTGAAGGCTCATGGTGTCCATGAAGCGCACCTTTGAACTCTTCAGGAGAGAAAACAAAGTATTTTCTAGAGAGTAAAATGTTTTAACTTTGATGTCATACAAGTTACAGACAAGCTATTTAATAATGTGAAGAATACAACAAAGATCCAACCAAGAAGAAGGGCTGAGAAAGCTGTGGTTAAAAGAGTTGAAAGGATAATAATACCATCACCATCCTCTGAATACTAACCTTCAGTAAGTATTGCTCCTTAATGAAAGATCGGTCAAAGCTGACATGGTGGCCCACTACGAGGCGGTGCTTCCACTGGCCCCTCGGAGGATAGGCAGAGTTCATGGGTGTCTCAAGAGGTATGAGGTCAGCGAGGGTCAACTGGTTTGACCAGGAGTACCGCTCTTCAATCAGACGCTTACTGCACCAGGAATACCTGGCAAGTGAGAAATCGAGAGCAAACCCAATTTCCACGTTTGAAAAATAAATAATTAAAGCAAAGAGGTGCATTTCGCTCCTTAACACAATCATCACTTTCTCCTTCTCCCTCACCAGTTAGTGGGAGACACAGCAGTAGCCAGCGTAGGACACCGTCCCTCCGTTACGCACACCTCCACATCAAACACCAGCGCAGACTCATCGGGGAAATCCACCTTCTGACTCTCCCCACTGGGCCCGTAGCGTGTCCAGCCTACCTCCCACTTCCATTCCTGTGGCATGGGGGGGAGCTCGGCCTGCTGCAGCTCGGTGGCAGCCTCGAGGTAGGGGAGACTCTGATTCTGAGCCAGGATTCGAAAGTGCTCATCAATATTTTCCCCAAACATCTGAGCCAGTTTCAGCTCCACGTCGTGCAACAGTGACGTTTCTTTCCCCCACAGCTGGTGCTTCTGCAAGTGCTTGACGCCGCGCTCCACGTCCTCCTCTCCGTACTCTGGTTCCAGGCCCCGGAAGATCTGCTCGTGGAGGTTCTTTGACAGCATCTGAATTTTGAGGGGATTCAGGCGGGTCTCTGTGGAGTCCTCGCCCTGGAGGGAGCGAGGCCTGGTGCAGAAGCGGGAGCGTGAACACGTCCATCGCAGACAGACCAGAGACCTCTGCAGAGGACGGCGAGACACACGCAGCATCACCTCATGAGGACGTCACACTGGAGCCGGAAGACATCGAAACAACATCAAAAATATGACATGACACTTCTTAGATAGACCTGGATTTCATTAAAGGCACAAAATGAAATAATATAATTGAAGCGAAGGAAGTACATGGATCTAATGTTTATACAAATCAATAAGACATTAACTTATATTGTGATGTGTAATTTCGCTATTTCAGGATTGTTAAATGTTTAACTGATCCTGGTCTAATCCAATTATACAAAAATGATTGGGTGATGTTTATCTCTTGGTGCTATAGAGTTACATTGATGTATGTAAATGATTTTACTTGTCTTCAACCACTACAAAGTTAATACCCAGCTTTAACATTAACCATTGAAACGACTGAAAGCAAGCACTGGAATTAACGTTACCTTATAAACTATAGTAAACCAATACAAATAGTTAGCTTTATTATTTAGCTAAATGAAGATACAACTAGCCTGCTAATGCATGTACACCTTAATGTTTACCAACAGTGACTGATGCTAACTTGATAGCCAAACAAAAGTCATCTCACCTTGTCTTTGTGTGTATAAGTGAACTGGCTTAATTTATTGAAACATGTTTTTAAATCGCTGCACAGACGAGGAGCATGTTCCTTCAGCGTGGAAGCAGCAACAACAACACAGGCAACACGGGGCGCTAGCGCCTCCCAGCGGATTGGATGACTGCAACCCGACAAAGCGATCGACTGGGGAGAACAGTGGGGCAACAGAGCCGCTGTAGCCTTATTCTAATCTTGATAATATACCTTTATATATTATATAAATATATAAGCCTCGATAAAAGCCTAAATATTATCACTATCCTATATGATATTAACTGGTATTAAATTCAAATACCGAATGTGACCTGCTAAAAGTACCGGCCGCGTGGCCTAATGGATAAGGCATCTGACTTCGAATCAGGGGATTGCAGGTTCGAGTCCTGCCGTGGTCGCTCTTTTAAATTTCTCATAAGGATTGTTTTTTTCACCAAATCACACGTAAGTCTTTTTACCTTTTCTCATAAATTACCTCAGCACTGCAAAACCAACACTCCACTGATCCGATCACATTTCCACGGAGTGACTTTGGATCTATTGCTGCCACAAACAAGTGACAGAAGAGATTGTTTAGGTCGGTCTCATTTCACTGTGACACCGAGTTTCCTGCACCTCAAAGCATCCTCGCACATCTGTCAGCGCTCCTGGATCACATCTGTCTCCTGGTCCACATCTGTCTCCCGGTCCACCTGAGCCGCGGGTTACACAGAACACGAGACACTGAGGTTCCTCCCTGTGCTGTGTGTTGTGTCCTTGTCAGACGATGGCGGATGAAACGGAGGATGTGGAGCTGAACGAGCAGGAGAGGACGCGAGGAGGCGCAGTCATGATGAGGTGCACCGCAGGAGACGGTTCTATATATATATATACTTTATATACAGAGTACATTTACTTCGTTACTGTTGTTAAGTACTTTAGGTATATTTCACTTTTACACTCATATATCAGCAAATATCTGTATTTCAATGATTTTTATGTTGGATTATTTATTCTTTTAAACAAGGAAAATGCACCAAAACATTACACTCAAAATGAGAAGAGAGGATTTATGCCAGATTTAGCTTATTTGTCAGTCCTTAGACAGGTACACAATGAAACACAGCGAATACAAACACATGCATAACACTATCAAAGTCTCTATCAAACAAACACCTTCACAGAAAATTACTAGTATACATCAACATTTTAAAACACATTCATTCAATATATCGAAAAAAAAATGGAATTCAACGCAATTAAAAGTCCAAATCAGGTTCAGATTAATTTCGCCCAAAATGTAAACGTCACGGGAGAACTAGTGAAAGTCAGAATTCAGGATTCAGAAGAGACCAGTGGACCAGTGGTTAGTTAATATGACAATAGAAGTGTTCCCAGTTGCATCACTGTGTTGTTGCAATACAACAACACAGACCAGAGGACACAGACCAGAGGATGCCCAATAGAGAAGATAGAACAGAGCAAAACACAACAACACAACAACACAACAACATCGGTGGAATCGACAATCTCTGTGATTTAGAAATTTAAACTTACCCAACTACTACACAATAACTGATTTGAATAGAAATGGACTTGGACGTGACTTCAAACAATTTGTTCGGACTTTAGGAGAGATACTTAATGGCTGATGAATCATTTTGGCTACTTTTGAATTCAAGGATGGGAGGGTTTACAGCCTTTCCATTTATTTTATGATTATGATACTTACCTTTTTATTTAATTATCTTGACATGTGACATTTTACTTGACACATATAAAATAACTTACTTTAACTCAAGTGGAAAAGTTAATGTGGTACTTTACTTAATAAAATGTCTGTCTCCACCGCTGACAAATGGCAGTCAATAGCTTTTTCATTTTGTGTTTTCAAAATTGCTCAAATCAATGGAGACCTGTTAGAATCTAATGGAACTCAGTAATAAATCATACTCATTAATATGGCTTATTTCTTTGTTATTTAAGTTCTGTAATTTTTCTTTCTATATGGCACAATAAAACAACATTAAAAAGCACATAAGATAAGTGAAAAAGATTAAATAAAGTAAGATAACGAGGAATCAATAGAGAGACTCGAGCTGAATTAAATGACTTGCATATAAAATGTGATTATATATTTGCACATATTATCTTTTGAATTGGTCTTGTTTGGTGTTGTTTGCTGTACAACACGTCTGCTGCTCCATTCATCTTCCCTTCTTCTCTGACATGTGTCTGACTGCAGACACCCGGTGGCCTCCTTCTTCCACCTGTTCTTCCGGGTGCTTGCCATCGTGGCCTATCTGCTCTGTGACTGGATCAGCAAGAACTTTGCCTCGTGTTTCGTCCTGATCATAACTCTGCTTTCTTTTGACTTCTGGTCCGTCAAGGTACAAGCGACCAACTGTCTGTAGATCAGCCATGAATCCCTCTTCCCCCCCCTGTCTCGCCCTGTTATGCACGGTCTTTGTTTGCCCTGTGTTGTGTCAGAATGTGACTGGCAGGTTGCTGGTGGGGCTGCGCTGGTGGAATCAGATCGACGAGGACGGAAGGAGCCTCTGGGTGTTTGAGGCCAAGAAAGTGAGACCCTGTCATTGTCCTGTGCCATTTGGAACTTGGAGGAGCCTTTTTGGGGGGGTTGTTTAACACGGGCTGTTGCATGGTTGTGTGTGTGTGTGTGTGTGTCTCTGTGTGTTTGTGTGTGTGTTTGTATGGAGTTTGTCCAGACCTCCCGGGGCAACAACACTGGGACGGAGGTAGAGGAGAGGATATTTTGGCTTGGGTTAATCATCTGTCCTCTCATCTGGACGGTGTTCTTCTTCACCTGCCTGTTCTCCCTGAAGATTAAGTGGCTGGTGAGACAAATGTCACTTGCATAACATCTAACATCATTAAAACATGTCTGTCTAATGCATCCTGTCCTTCCGTCTTTCTCCCCCAGTATCTGATCGTAGCCAGCATCTCCCTCCAAGCGGCCAACCTCTATGGTTTTCTACGCTGCAAGGCGGTGGGGCAAGATGGCCGGCCTCCAGACTCCCGCTCGTTCACGGGACGGCACCTCCTGCAGCGCGTGAGTGACGGACTGAAGCCTTTGACGCGTTTGAGTTTTCCTGTTAACATGTCACTGTCACGAGCTCTCAAATGATTTTGTCCTCTTGCAGCCGGACCTCATCTTCGGGATACTATGAAGATGACCTCCTCCACTAGTGCGTGTGTGTCTGTGTGTGAGTGAGTGCTTGTCTGCGTGTGTGCATGTGTGTGTGTGTGAGTGTGTGTGTGTGTGCTATACATTGAGCTGCCTCATCTCCAGAGTTTACACAAACTTCATCTACTTGAATGGCTTTGTGCCTTTGTTTCATGCTGCAGACTACTCACATGTTGCCCATGGACTATTATGCCAATAAAAGTCAAGATGAGTGCATTTTACCAGTTAATTATTATTGAGGTTATAAAACATCTCATATTTGCAGAAGCAGTTTTTAAACAGCTCGTATATAAGCATGATTTCCAAAGTGGGATTTTCTTGCTCTTTGTCTTGGTTTCGGTTAAACGTCTTTGTGGCACATCTCTTTGTTGAAAGGGCTCCATGACTCGTGCCAAAAAAGAAACCAAGGAGCTAAATCTGATATAGCTAAGCTAGCATTATCACCCATTAAGACATTTGACTTCGGTGGAGGGAGACAAGGCAGCCTCTGTGTGCGCCGTGATGAAAATGGCTCTCCCTGTTCTCCGGCCGCTCCATTGAGATTGTTCCGGCGCACCTTTGAAAGAGTCTACAGAAAATGCCGATCACGTCTCAGGATGCAACACATGTGAACAAACAAACGACCATTAAAAGGCTTGGTGACAATGTGCAGTGTGTGATCTGCAGGAGTCCGACATGTGGCAGGCTGAGTCTCGGGGGCTTCGGTGGACCACGTGGAGGATAAATCAGCAACAGATCAAGAACAACAGGGGGCAAAAAAAGAAAAAAGGGAATAATTCTTGCCTTGAAAACAAGCAAAAATAAAATGTCAAGAATAAATGTTCATTAGGATTCTGGTCTTGAAGCTGGATGCTGTGAAACTTTGAGCTTTCTGTATTCCAACTGAAATCTGTGATTCTGTGATTAAACCACTAAGCACTTAAAGTTCTGTTCGCTTCACTAAAATCGACTTTCCAGAGACAACGAGAAGCCTGTAACCCACATTCATGATCGCCTCCATTCACCCATTGTTTGCTGTAAACGTGGCTCAGAGACTTGACGTGTTGGGAATGACCCTCGAGTGTTTTTGTTGGTCCCAGTTAAAAGAAAACGTTTTTATTTATTACAGATTTGGAGGAAACTGTTCTGATGACTCTTGGCTGTGGCTCCTGAGCTCGTGGCCAACACTTGCCATAAACGCCTCAGACCTCAAAGATCCTTTATGTGTGAGGATGGTTCACCCCTTCACCTAGTTTGTGGAAACCCTGCGTAACAGAGAAGGGCGGGAAGACATTCTTATGCTTATCTTAATTTACAGCAGCCTACTGCCAGGATGTGTGGGGGAGATGGTAACCTGCAATGATATAATCAAATATGAATGTAATTTAACTCAGTCAGGCTGCCAATTTGTGGCAGGGCTGCCTTTTACACATTTGTGATTTCTGTGCTAAATGGTGAAATTGGATGAGCCTCAACCATGGGGATGACACAGCAGTGGAGCAACACAGGGAGTTACGTGGAATTGCAGCAGAGGTTTATAAGGTTGAGCTGTATTCTTGTAGAGAATGGGACAAGTGAAAATCTATCAAAATGGATTGGAAGACCTTAGAAGTTCAGATGCAACTTTTTTATATTAAGGGTTTACTCTAGAAATAGTACTTCACAATCCATGCTGACAATCCATTCTAGAGAAATGATAGATACACAGTTTATAGTTTATACAGAAATAAAAATAAATAAAATAATAAGAAAAGCATGCTAGTTAAGGCTTCATATGTGTATACAGCTTGTTCTCATATTAAAAATATACAAGAAAAAAGAAAGATGTCTAATCGCAAAAATAAGATTTGTCATAAAATTAAAAAAATTCAATCCTAGAGCTTTTCCTGGATCTATCCTCAACAGAATTAACAGAAAATGTTGAACATTTTTGTTTAATCCTGCTACCAATTAAACCAACAAACAACAAGAAATACTATTAATGATGATCATCACTGAGATTACATTGTTTTGTCCACAGTTCAAGGTCAATGACAAATTGTCAGTCTCAACTTTTAAGCCAAGGATGACTCCTAAAAAACGTAATCAATTTGAACTGTTCAGATTAGATTTTTAGTTGATGATTGAAAAAAATCATTTTTCATTGGTGTTTATTTACTTATTCGCCTTTATTTAACCAGGTTTATCCCATTGAGATTAAAGATCACTTCTATAAGGGAGACCAGGCCAAGAACAGGAGCAACGGTTTCAAAACAAACACAAAGATAAATTACATTAAAAATCTTTTAACATTTGAAACTCATTAAATGTTCCAAGGTTTAACAATTTAAAAAAATCATGACTTCCATAATTGAAGTTTAAAAGAGGAGATAAATACAATTTTGACCCACAATGGTTTTGTAAATGAACACAAACCAGAGACTGAGGCGACACACACACACACATCGGAGAGCAATTTGCTTTTGAGTGAAGGTCTTATGTTAAAGTTATTCCTGCAGATACAAGTCGTTATTAGTATCAGCAGCAGCTGTCAGGCCCGGATCTAGACTGCTCAGATTGGGGGGGGGGGGTTGATTCGAAATTTGGGGTGGGCACCTTCACACGCTGGACTTAGTGAAGAGCCTTTTTCCAAGTTTTAAAACACGATATTACAAGAGTGATCCGTCCTTTTTATGAATCGATATCAGATCATTTGAATAGGCATTTCACATTTTAATCAGGGTATACATTTATTTAAAACCCAGCTCTGTGTCCAACCAGCCATTCAGAAATCAATAGGTTATGAAGGGGCGTATGAAATAAACATGAGTAGTAGATTCAAAGTTAAAGTGGAACAATCGGGTGCCCGCTTCTAGATCCGGGCCGAGCAGCAGGAGTAAATGTGAAGGCCTGGTTTAGCAGTGGTGAAGAAATCAATAATTAAAAGAAGAAAAAAAAAGAAAAAAGTCTGAGAAAATAAGTCAGAGTGAGAGGTCTCGCTGAGCGCGGACAACCTCCGGTGCCGGGCGGACGCTGTGATTGGTCAGCCCGCCGCCCCCCAGTCGCGGTATGACGTCAGTGCGGGAGCGGGCTGTGTGACAGTGGAGGAGGCGCGCGAGCTGGAGGAGAGGCAGAGGCTGCAGGAGCGAGGATGGAGCAGGAGCGAGGAAGAGGAGCAGGAGGCGCGAGGAGGAAGAAGAACACCTCCACTGTTCCACAGAGTCCAACGTCCAGCGTCTGCACAGATTCACCAGCAGCTGAACTTCAGGACCTTTTTATCTTGGGAACAGGTGAGAAACGCGCACGGCCACAGGAAGGACGCGCACGGACAACGTTGCATTTTCACGTGTCTCGTGCACATTTTATTTTTAGCATTGCACGTTTGCATTTTTAGTTTATTTAACCATATTTATTTCTTGCATTTAATTACAATCTAAAGGGGATTTGGCCTCTGAACAGACACAAAAAAATCCTTATTCCTTAAAGTAGCACAATATTATTATTGTCCACCAGCTCCTCGGCCTGTAACAGTCTGACTACAGGAGCAGATTGGCTCCTGTTATAGCTCGTGCGGATAATCCACGTGATGTGGAATAATAGTCTAGTTTTAGAAGAAGAAGAGGAAGAACAAGAAGAACAAGAAGAAGAAGTAGGCCAATCAAAACTCTCATTAAAAGTGGGGATTCGTTGCCTCCCCTCCCAGGAGCTTTAAAGAGCCAATGAGAAATTAAAGCATCTTAAAAAATAAAAAAAAAGCTGCTGCTGCTTAATTTAGATTCTGAAGATTAAAAAAAAAAAAGGAAGGAAGAAAGAATAAAAGAGGAGCATCAGTAAAACCTGCCTCATCAACGAGACGTGTCTGTGCTCAGCGTGGTCTCAGGGTCATGGTCATTTCATTCAGGCCTTTAATTACAAAACAGGCTGGTATCTAAATTTAGCCTCTTATAGCAGCTTGAATGTGCATTCTTATGAATTTTAAAACAATTTATAGACATTTTAACGTGATTAAATACCAACAGTCATTCATTCCTATAGTGTTAACATGTCTTTTATTGTATAAAATCCCAATGGAGGTTAGTGTTGCTTATTTAATATTTCTCTGAATGTTACATGCAGGGTGTAAACATGTTAGGGGATAACGCTGCAGAGCAAGTGAGCTGTGTGTTGAGGGAGTGGGCTGGGGGGGGGGGGTGTCAGTGCAGCTTTAACACTCTCAATGTGCCTCGGTTATATTGCATATTTGGAGTTTGACACTTTTTTTTTTCCTTTGTAACTTACGTTTTATTGTGTTACATTTTTTCTTTAATAAAATGCACTTGGATGTCAGATGCTAATGCAGAAGCTACAGGCCCCACACACAAACACATACATGTTTAACAATAAATGCAAAATAGCGTTTTTTATTCTATGATAATAATAATATTATGAAGGAGGCTTTTTGAGGAACACATTTTTGAAAAATGAAAAAAATATATTTAGGTCGACAGTTATCAGGCCTTAACCAGTGACTTGAACGTTAATTTGAGGCTGAACCAGCAGCACGTGTGTTTATATCCTGACTCTGAATAAATTTAATGAATGTGTTCAGTTGTTTAGTTGTGTCTTTCAACATGATGCTGTGTTAGATGGAATGTTTTATTATAGGCCTGCTCATGTGTGCTCACCTCTCTCCAGATGACGCCTGCAGCATCACGTCGGTGCACAGAGTGACGGGAGGTCTGTTTTTGTCTTTGGTTATCTAGCTGTATGAGCGTTAAGTACCTGTCATAAAGCTAGATAACCGAAAGTAGAAATGACTTCTGTATAACGTTATGAGAGGGAGAGAGAGAAAGAGAGAGGGAGAGAGAGCAGGGGAGAGAGAGAGAAGGCGAGAGCGGACCCTTCAGGCTTTAAACCCAACAAAGTGGATTTTCGCTTTCAACACAAAAAGGTAAGAACATTTTTTTTTCCTTTATTTTATTCTGAAAATTTGTAAAGAAAATGAGCATGGAAATAATCTTAAAAGGCTTCAAACATATGTAAGGACCAATCGGGTGTGGAAATATATGATAATATGAGTTTTTTCTTTGCATAAAAACGTATTTTTCTGAAGTGTGTTAATCACATTCTGCCCTGGAGACATGTAATTGTGTAAAGAAATCCCAAATTCTTAAAAAAAATGTACATCTCACCCAGCTACTCATTTATCCCTGTGTTCTGCACTTTGGCTTCACATATATTTGTGTTGTGTTCTTTTAAACTTAATGGTGTTAATGGTGCTTTTCAAGCTGTGTGAATGGCCTGTGAAGGTCCACAGTCAGTAACTGGGCCTGTTTCAGGCTGGTCATGGTGGTTCTGTCCATTCAGACCCTCATGGTGCTGAATGTTAAACAGGTCGCCCAGTGGGTGGAGGAAAACAGCAATGTCCTAAACTTTATCCACTCCAAGGGATATGACCTGAGATTTAGAAACATCGTCTGAGAATAATTTTGATGTTATTTTGTGGAAAAAAGTCTAATAATCTGGTTAATATCCATATTGGTTCAGCAGCAAAAGGCCTTAATCACAGCAGACATGTTGTTTTTTAACGATAGCTTCGATCTATTTAAGTGTGCCAGGCCGCCATGACAGCGAGGCTGCATGCACCACACAGAGCCCAGAAACTGAAGCTGCTAAACGGAACTCAGCCATCGTTGATTTTATTGTTTGACGCCTGTGTGAGATTTTGAAATGTTTTGTGTTCAAAAGGCCACGTCCCCTCTCGTCCCTCCTGGAGACATTCAAAATGTGATACCGTGATGTCCACCAGGTTTTCTCTCACACTGACTCGTCTATTATCCTCCAAATCCTAAATGCTTTTTTTCTCAGCCTATAGTTAAATAGATTTCCCCTTAATTCTTCTGGATGAGTATTTCCCATCCATTGAAAAACAATGGGAACAGATTTTAGATTTGTCTCGAGAGACTCTGTTTACAGATGAGAGAAAAGGGAAGCTAACGCTTTGTCCGAACACTAGTGTCTCCAGGACGACTAATAACGCAGTTGAGTGGTGTAGCACCCTACATAACACAGGGTTAAAAAAAACACTTGGCGTCTGTGTTTAAAGCTGCACCGAGTCCCTGCGCCTCTGGGAGACATTGTGTGTCGCCTCAATGAGAAGGCCGGGGCCATCCTGTAGACGGGAGCCGAACCTTTCAACCCGGCACTTCAGCGCTTGTGCGGCGCAGACGCTCGGCCCGGAGAATGCCACTAAAGCCTAAAGAGCACCAAAGTGAGATGAGAGTTTTCTTTCACTCTGTTAACTAGCTATTGCGGAGGAGCTCTCTGTCAAACCGGG